>NW_012101753.1:365145-378613 GCF_000951045.1 Mandrillus leucophaeus | reverse complement strand
GCCTCACTGCTGCCTTGTGGTTAGATCGCAGACTGCTGTGCTAGCAATGAGGGAGGCTCCGTGGGCATGGGACCCTCCTGGCCAGGTGTGGGATACAATCTCCTGGTGTGCCCGTTTGCTTAAAGTGCAGTATTGGGGTGGGAGTTACCCGATTTTCCAGGTGTTGTGTGTTTCAGTTCCCCTGGCTAGGAAAAGGGCTTCCCTACCCCCTTGCGCTTCCCAGGTGAGGCGATGCCTTGCCCTGCTTCAGCTCTCGCTGGTCAGGCTGCCGCAGCTGACCAGCACTGATTGTCCGGCACTCCCTAGTGAGATGAACCCAGTACCTCAGTTGAAAATGCAGAAATCACCGGTCTTTTGTGTCACTTGCGCTGGGAGTTGGAGACTGGAGCTGTTCCTATTCGGCCATCTTTCAACAAATGTTTATAATTCAACACTGTATGCCTAGGAGTGTGATTGGTGCTAGGAACACAAGGATATGTGAGATTAATTTTTGCTTCTTAGAAGCTTGAAATCTAGTCTTGTAGAGGCCAACACCCAAATAAGCAAATTATTACATGTTGTAATAAGTGAACTGTGTCCTGAAGTATGAGTAGAAGTTCTCTAGGTTGCAATTCCATGCAAACCATCCAACAGACCATGGCCTGCAGGACAGTGGATGGCAAAGTGGTGTCTGAGACCAACAACACCAAAGTTCTGAGGCACTGAGTCAGCAGAAACAGGGTACCCTTTGGGGAGCAGGAATCCAATAAAAAGTTTAGAGGTCAAAAAATAAAAGTAAATAAAATAATGACTTCTTAATGTTTGTATCTATGTCTACGCATATCTTTTACATGTGTTGGATGTAAGACTTGCCACTCTGCCTTCATCTATCTTTTCCTTTCTACCTATTCCCATATTACATCTGTGACTAGAAATAGGGGAGAGAGATGTTTGGTTAAACATCTAGAGTTACTAGATAGAAATGTGTAAATGTAACAGATGCACAAGTGGAGCTCAGGATGAAGCTATTGTTTTAAATCTGCTCTCACAGACAGTTCTGTTTTCACTAGTTGTGAGTGTGTGTGTTTAAATGTAGTAACATCCAGTTAATCCTCATAGTCACATCACAGTTCCTTCATCCCTTTACAGTCATTTCAGCCTACTTATCAACAATAGCTTTTCATAGAATCTACTAGAATTATACACTGATGGGACTATATTAATTTTAGGAAATGAAATACTCATATTTTACCCAGGAAACTGGTGTATTAGGCCATTCTTGCATTGCTATAAAAAATACCTAAGATTGGGTAATTATAAAGAAAAGAGATTTAACTGGCTTCTGGTTCTGCAGGCTGTACAAGAATCCTTGGCTTCTGGGGAGGCCTCAGGGAGCTTTTACTTGTGGCAGAAGGTGAAGTGGGAGCAGGCATGTCACATGGCCAGAGCAGGACAAGAGAGAGAAAGAGTTGGAGGTGCCATACACTTTTAAACAAACAGATCTCGTGTGGACTCACTCAGTGCCAAGGTGATGGCACCAAATACTTCATGAGGGATACACCCCCACAATCCAAACATCTCCCACTAGGCCCCACTCCAACACTGGAGATTACATTTCAACATGAGATTTGGCGGGGACACAGATCCAAACCATATCAATGAGAATATATGGTCTGGCTCATTATGTTAAAATAAATAAAATAATTTTTATCATGCAGAGTGTTATGCTAATTTTCATTGTTTTCTTACTCTCATTTGCATCTATGGTCATTATCTTTCCTTGCCTTCAGTATTAGTATCTGTAAACTTTCTCTCTTCTGGAATAGCATGTATTCAAACCTTATGATATCCCTAATGTATTGGTGTATTTTTAAAAAGCCCATATACAATAACACTTTATTTTTATGCTGTCTAAATCTTTTATTTAAAGACATCTGGTATGTTTGGCTCAGCGGACAAAATATGACAGTGCTGAAAAGTAGTATTAGCAATTCTTATGACTTTCTACATATTTTAAGATGTTTATGGCAGAAATTACATACTGTGGTGGATAGAGTAGCAGACTAAGAAAAATTTATCATTGACATGCTATTACTTACTTTTCTGTGACCCTGAGAAAACCAGTAGCCTTTTCTATGATTCTGATTTTTAACCACAATTTTATAGCTATGAAAGAAGAAAACAATTGTTCCAAATATCTGCACAATAGGAATACTGAGATTTCAAGAATAATTCTTTGTGTGTTTTTTTAAAATGTAGCATAATCTATTGCTACTGTTAGTGTTTCCAAAGTGGCAAACTTGAATTCAATTTCTTGTAATAAGTAAAAACATGTCCTGTATATGGCCAGTGGTAACTATTTGGTTTGAACTGCTATATGAATTAGGAATAAAAATATAATATTGGATTGAACTTCAACTTATCACAAAAATTGTTTAACTATTAAGATATTTTAGGCATTAAAATTCAAATAGTATTAATCTAAATTTGAAAAATTATTATAATATTTCAATTATGTTTAGCTGCTTATAGTTTTAATTCAGAGACATTAGTTGATTAAATACTGTCCGTGTAACTAGACCATGATAAATAATGCTCTTGTGTGTGACATGGATAAGAATCAGGTCATTGTTTAGTATTTCAGCTTATAGTTTGGTATTTCAGCTTGTGTGCACTGTCCTTTGCTGGAAAGAAAACATCATCCTGGTTCAAATGATCAGTACATTGCTAATTTATTAGTGATTTATTTTCCTTAAACTTTGAAAGTCTTTTTGTTATATTTGCTGAGGGTAGGGTAAATCAATTTGTACTCACATGCCAGATTATATCAGATGTGATTGATTCTGGCTACTTCCTTGATTCATGGAATGATCAATTTCATTATAAATATTTCAGTCTTCTGGGAAATTGGTTAAAAAAAGAGGAACTTAATTTAATTTGCTATGGTATGTCTATATGTATATTTATATCCCTCTTATTTAAGGCAAAGATAAAGATCTAGGCCAACTAGGGAACTCAATAGGCCATGATCATTGGAAGTTGTATGTGTAGTGACTTGACATTGTGATTTCTGTGCATTTCTTTTTCAGACTGACGTTATTTAAAAATGGTGCTTGCTTAGTAGAGGTGCATAAGAAGAAGAATGTTGGATTTTTATCTTATTCACAATACACATGCCAGATATATTTTGCTTTCCTGAAAAAGTTGTACTATCTTTACTCCTTCTCTAAATCTGTTGCCTTTCTAAGCATGATACCAAAGGCAAATATCCTGAAGAAAAGAGTGATAGATTTTACTACAAAAAATTTAAAGCTGTCTGCCAAAATCCACTATAAACAAGATTGAAAGGCAACTGACAACTCGGAACAATGGGAGCAACACATATGGTGAACAAAGGGTGAAAATCCTTCTTATAAAGAGCTCTTAAAATATAAGAGCATATTGTACATACCAGATCATCTTTTCATCTGGAGAGCTAGGTACTGTTATTATCTTTATTTTATAGATAGATAAAGAAGTTAAGGCTTAAAGAGGTCTTAGAGTTAGTCATGAGTGAAAGATTAAAACCTGGGTTGTCTGACCCCAGAGTCTATGCTCTTAACCACTAAGCTACACTTCCCTCCATTCTTACAGATGGCCAGAGACAAGAAAAAGCAATTTACAAAGACACCCAGCAGCTAGTAAACATATAATATTTATTTTCTCTCTGGAAATAAAATAATGGAAATGAAAATAATTAGAGAACATTTTGTCTATCAAACTGACAAAAATTTTAAACAATGGTTATGTTCATTTTTGGCAAGATATGGAAAAACCAGACAATTGATAAATCCTTTCATTGGGAAAATTACCCACAAAATCCCTTAAAACCCAGTTATAGTTTTTAACCTTGCAATTTAATTTTTAGTTATTAATCCTGAGAAAATAACTGTGTATATATGAGATTTAGTTATGAAGATATTAACTCAATATTTGTTTATAATGCTAGAAACTGTAGACAACCAAAATGTTCAACAATAGAAGACTGATTAATTAGTATACATCTATAAAATGGAATGCCAGTAGTTGTTTAAAGTGGTATTTTAAAGAGTTGTTTGGGCAGGGTGCAGTGGCTCACACCTGTAATCCCAGCACTTTGGGAGGCCGAGGTGGGTGGATCACCTGAGGTCAGGACTTCAACACCAGCCTGGCCTGGTGAAACCCCGTCTCTACTAAAAATCCAAAAATTAGCCAAGCGTGGTGGCACGTCCCTGTAGTCCCAGCTACTCAGGAAGCTGAGGTAGGAGAATCACTTGAACTTGGAGGTGGAGGTTGCAGTGAGCCAAGATCGTGCCACTGCACTCCAGCCTGGGTGACAGAGTGAGACTCCGCCTCAAAATAAATAAATAAATAAATAAATAAAGAATTTTTGATGGCATTTTATGTGTTAAGGGAATAAATCAGATCATTAACTCATTAAGATTCCACTTAAAAGTTGTACATTATTGTATTGATAAAAGACTGAAAAGGTTTTTATAAAAATATTAACAGTGATTTTCTCTAGTTAGTGAGAATATGATGGGTCTTATTTTTAATTTTCCAAATTTTCTACAATAAAGAAATTTTATTTTTTAAAAAAATAAAAGTTACTGGCCAGGCATGGTGGCTCATGCCTGTAATCCCAGAACTTTGGGAGGCCGAGGTGGATGGATCACCTGAGGTCAGGAGTTTGAAACCAGCCTGACCAACATGATGAAACCCCGTCTTTACTAAAAATACAAAAACTAGCTGGGCGTGGCAGCGGGCACCTGTAATCCCAGCTACTCAGGAGGCTGAGGCAGGAGTATCACTTGAACCTGGGAGGCGGAGGCTGCAGTGAGCTGAGATCGCACCATTGCACTCCAGCCTGGGCAACAGAGAGGGAGACTCCATCTGGGGGGGGGGAAAAAAAAAAAAGGTTACCAGAAAATTTCTTTAATTTACTTCTTGTTGCATGTAAGATTTTAAAAAAGCATAATCACAGATTTGCAAGAGAAAAATTTTGATCTTTCCATACTTTTTAAATTTCTAATGAATAGTACATGGTGGATCTTTATTTTAGTCTTCTAATGGGTAGTTATCATAATGTTATTCCCAGGTAAACTTGAATGATGTTTTATTTAGTATTTCCATGTGAATTTTTTTTGACTCATTTTTTGGCCATAGTTTTATCTTTATTTCTTTTCTTTAACTTCTTCCTGTTCATATTTGCCAATTTATATTCTTTCTAATATATTTCTTATATTGTTTTTTATTAGAAAAGCTTCTCCAATTTTTAAAAATTTTAAACAATAATTTTAACTTTTATTTTAGAGTCAGGGGTTACATGTGCCTCTTTGTTACATAAGTGTATTGTATGCTGCTAAGGTTGGGGCACAAATCATCTCATCCCTTGGGTAGTGAACATAGTTACCCAGTAGTTTTTTGGTTGTCCCCCTCCCTCCCTACTCTAGTAGTCCCCAGTGTCTATCGTTGGCATCTTTATGTCCGTGAGTACCCAGTGTTTAGCTTTGAAATTCATTGCTTGGTAATAAAATATACCAGTGTTCATCCTTCAAAATTTTCTTTTCTACAGAATAAAAATTTTGCAAAATTGTCACAAAATTTGTTGTGTGAAGTGGAAGATGCCGGCTTGCTTATTTTACCTTATATTATTTAACAGAATTGAGATTACATAATCTAGTTCTCAATAACTGGTGGTATTTGTTCATAAACTTCTATTGATATGTTAATTTTCTGTTAATATGGGACTTATTAGTTAGGTCTCGTTCCTGAATTCGTGAAACCTCCCCTCCCCCGAACAAATGATGTCCCTCTCTCCTCTTCTTTCAGTAAGTCAATTTATATTTGGAGACGTGGCACAGTACTAGATGATTCAAGCTGAGAAAGAACAAAAAAAGATATCTGGCACTCATTCCTTGCTTTCGTATGAGCTAACTCCTGACAGGTATCTAGTATATGCTGAGTTTCCTATCTTTCTCATACATATCAGGCAGAGTAAAGCAGGTAGGAATCAGAAGTCTCAAATTAATGTCTGTAAATCCTGAGGAGATATTTTGAGGCTGCAGTAGACTAAACGATGCCAGATTTGGTTTGATTTGCTGTAATTCTATCATTTGAACACTAAGTGGCACTAAAGCCTAGGTCACAGATAATATATTGTCAATTCAAATTCTCAGATTTGGGGTCTATTGGTGGGTAAATGGCTTTGGAAAAGTGATAAAAGGATTAGTAAGAAAGTATTCTGAGCTTAGAGGAAGACAGAAAAAATAGTTTTACAATCAGTTATTTTTGGGAACTGGAAGTTTAATCAAACTCTCTTGCTTTTATTTGCAAATTATTTAAAAGCAAGGAGTAAACCACTCTTAAAATGACCAAAGATGATTAATCTCACTCCACCTATCCTTGAATATTTTCCCTTTTTCTTTGAAAGGACGGAAAATCTATACTTAGAAAAAGGTTTTTAGATAGAAAGCACTCATATGCATGTTGAACCTTAAGCTCCTGTGTACCCATAGATGACAATACCCATAATAAACATTTTTTCTTCAACTCTGGTTTCTTTTGAGACTATTTACTTATACCTATAAATGTGTATTTTTACATTGGACCTAATTTGGGAAATGTCAGTATAATTTGAGTTAGAAAAAAATCAAAATTTGGTTATTCTGGAGGGGAAAGAAAATCATGTTTTGTTACTTATCTGAACTTTAAAAAATTAAAATAATCTTTCCCAAGATTTATTGAGATATATAATTGACAAAAATATATGTGTTTAAGGTATAGAATGTAATGATTTAATATGCATATACATTGTGAAATTATTACTGCAATCAAGCTAATTAACACATACATAATCTCACAGTTACCATTATTTATTTCCAGCTTTATTGAGGTACAATTGACAAAAATGTATATAATGTATATACATATGGTGTATGACGTGATATTTAGATGTATGTATACATTGTGAAATGATGACTACAATGAAGCTTAATATCCGTCACCCCACATAGTTATCTTTTTGTGGGGAGAACATTTAAGATCTCACATAGTAAATTTCAAGTATGCAATACATTATTATTAACTATACTCACCATGTTGTACATTAGATCTCCAGAACTTGTTTATCCTGCGTAACTGAAACTTTGTATTGTTTGACCAACATCTCCGCATTTCCCCAGCTTCCTAGCCCTGGGGCAACCACCATTCTACTCTCTGCCTCTATGAGTCTGACTTTTTTAGCTACCTCAGACAATTGGAATCACGTAGAATTTAACTTCTATGACTGGCTTATTTCTCTTAGCATGGTGTCCTCCAGGTTCATTCATGTTGTTGCAAATGACAGAATTTCCTTCTTTTTCTAAGGCTGAATGGTATTCCATAGTACACGCTTGATATATGGAAAAAGAAGTATATACAAACATACACACACATATACACACAAACCCCACACTTTCTTTATCCATTCATCTGCTGTTGGACACTTAAGATTGATTCCATGTCATGCCTATTGTGAATAATGCTGCAATGAACATTGGAATATAGAAATCTCTTCAAGATACTGATTTTATTATCTTTGACTACATACCTAGAAGTGGGATTGCTGGAACATATGTATTCCTGTTTTTAATTTTTTGAGGAGCTTCCATACTGTTTTTTCATAATGGCTGTATCAT
Source organism: Mandrillus leucophaeus (assembly GCF_000951045.1). Taxonomy (NCBI): domain Eukaryota; kingdom Metazoa; phylum Chordata; class Mammalia; order Primates; family Cercopithecidae; genus Mandrillus; species Mandrillus leucophaeus. The sequence continues at coordinate 370,937 of NW_012101753.1, read as the reverse complement.
TTTACTGTCCCACCAACAGTGTACAAGGGATCCTTTTCACGTTCTCACCGACGTGTTATCTTTTACCTTTTTGATAACAGCCATTTCAACAGAGGGGGCGTCCTTATTTTGTTCCTGATCTTAGAGCTTTCAACTTTTCATCATTGAGTATGATGTTAGCTGTGGGACTATCACATGTAGCTTTTATTATGTTGAAAAACTTATATACATAATTTGTTGAGAAGTTTTTTATCATAAAGGATACAGAGTTTTTTCAGATGCTTTTTCTGCATCTATTGTGATGACCATGTGATTTTTATACTTTTCTGTTAATGTGGTATATCATATTTATTGATTTGTGTATGTTGAATCATCCTTGCATCCCAGGGATAAATTCTAATGGTGTATGAGCCTTTTAATATGCTGTTAAGTCCTGTTTGCTTGTAACTTAAGATGTTTGCATCCATGTTCATCAGGGATATTGGTATGTAATTTTCTCTTCTTGTAGTGTCCTTGTCTGGCTTTGGTATCAAGGTTTAATTCTTGCTTTGTAAAATGAGTTTGGATTTGTTCTCTTCATTTCAGTTTTTTGAAAGAGTTTGAGTGAGGGATTGGCACTTATTCTTCATTAAATGTTTGATAAAATTAACCAGCGAAGCCATCAGGTCCTGAAATTTTCTTTGTTGGGAGATTATTGTAAAATTACTGACTCAATCTCTGTATTTGTTATTGGTCTGTTCAAATTTTCTGTTTCTACAGGATTCAATCTTGGTAGGTTGTATGTGTCTAGGAATTAATCAACTTCTTCTGCATTATCCAAATTGCTGGCATATAATTATTGAAGTAGTTTCTTATTATTCTTTGTATTTCTGTGGTATCAATTGTAATGCCCCCCCTTTATTTCTGATCTTACCTATTTATTTGAATTATCCCTCTTTTTTTCTTAGTCTACCTAAATGTTTGTCAATTTGGGTTATCTTTTCAAAAAACAAATTTTCAGTTGCTTCAGTCTTTTGTGTTGTTTTTCTAATCCCTATTTCATTTATTCCTGACCTTTTTTTATTGATTTTCTTCTAACTTTGGATTTAGTTTTTTTCTAGTTCCTTGAGGCATAACATTAGATTTTTTTTAAAAAAATTGTTTCTCTTTTTTGATATAGGCATTTGTTCTTATAAATATCCCTCTTAGGATTGCTTTTTGCTGCATCCCATAAGTTCTGGTATGCTATGTTTCCATTTTCATTTGTCTCAAGGTAGTTTTTGATTTCCTTTTTGATTTCTTCTATGGCCCACTGGTTGTTTAGCAACATGTTTAATTTTCACATATTTGTGTAATTCTAACTTTTTTCTATTATTAATTTCTAGTTTAATGCCATTGTCGTCCAGAAAGGTACTTGACATGATTTCAGTCCTCTTGAATTTGTTAAGATTTGTTTTGTGGCTTAACATGTGGATCTGTCCACATGTTAATGTTCTGTGTGTACTTGAGAATAATATGTATTTAGCTGCTGTTGAATAAAATGTTCCATATATGTCTGTTAGTTTCATTTGGTCTAAAATGTAATTCAAGTCTGGTGTTTCCTTATTAACTTTCCATCTAGATGATCTGACCATTGTTGAAAGTCGAGTACTGAGGTGCCTACTATTACAGCTTTGCATCCTATTTCTCCCTTCAGATCATTTAATTGTTACTTTATGAATTTAGGGGCTCTGATGTTAGATGCATATATATTTACAACTGTTACATGCTGATGGTGAATTAACCGATTACATACAGACCTTCTTTGTCTCTTTTTACAGTTTTCACTTAAAGTCTATTTTGTCCGATATAAGTTTAGCTATCTCTGATCTTTTTTGGATTCCATTTGCATGGAATATTTTTTCCATCCCTTTACTTTTACTTACTGTGTGTCCTTACAAGTAAAGTGAGTCTCTTGTAGGCAGTACATGGTTGGATCGTGTGTGTGTGTATGTGGGTGTCTGTTTAGAGACAGGGTCTTGCTATGTTGCCCAGGCTGGAGTGCAATGGTGTGATCATAGCTCACTGTAACCTCAAACTTCTGGACTCAAGCCATCCTCCTGCCTTAGCCTCCCAAGTAGCTAGGACTATAGTAACTACAGCCATGTACCACCATGCCCAGCTATTTTTTTTTGTTTTTAACTTTTTTGTAGAGACAGAATTTCACTATGTTGCCCAGGCTGAGCCTGAAATTCTGACCTTAGGTGATCCTCTTTTGCTCTGGGATTATAGGCATGAGCCACCACAGCTGGCCTGGGTCTTGTTTTTTAAAAAATCTATTCAGCCACTCTTTTTTTTAATTGAAGAATTTAATACATTTAAGGTAATTATTGATAGGTAAGGACTTGCCATTGCAATTTTGTAATTTATTTTCTGATTGTTTTGCAGGTCCTTTGTGTCTTTCTTCCTCTCTCACTGTCTTCTTTTGTGGTTTCATGGTTTTCTGTGGTGTTTGATGGTTTTCTTTGGTGGCATGCTTTGAATCCTTTCTTTTTATCTTTTGTGCAACTACTATAGATTTTTGCTTTGTGATAACCACCACAAGGCTTGCCTAAAATGTTTTATCCTTATAACGGGCTACTTTAAGCTGATAATAACTTGACTTTAATTGCATGCAATAATTATATGCATTCACTCCCCTCCATGTTTTATAATTTTAATGTCAGTATTTACATTTTTTGTAATTTGTATTCTTTAACCATTTATTATAGCTGTAATTTAGTTTTTAAAAGTTTGGCTTTTAACTTTTGTAATGGGGATAAAATTGTTTTACATACCACTCTTACAAAATTAGAGAATTCTGAGTATGATTATGTATTACTCATAATTGAGTTTTTACCTTCATCTGTTTTTTTTTTCTTAAAAAACAAATTGCAGCCTTTATCTTTATTTTAGCTTAAATGATAGTCTTTAACAATTTCTATGAAGCAAGACTGCTTGTGATGTACTCCTTTAGGTTTTGTTTGTCTGAGAAAGTTTTATTTCTTCCTCATTTCTGAGGCACATCTTTGCCAGATAACGTATTCTTGTTTGGCAGTTTTCTTCCTTCAGCACTTTGAATACATCATTTCACTCTCTTTTGGCCTGAGTGAGATACACATACTCACACTCACACACACACTCACACTCACACACACACATATGTGCATGTATATCTTGCTTTCAGTTTTCTCTTTTTTTGTCTCTGATTTTTAATAATTTGATTATGAGGTATCTTGGTGAACTCCTCGAGTTGAAGTTCATTGGTGATCTCTGAGCTTCCTGTACCTAGATGTTGTCATCTTTCCCCAGATTTGACCATTTTTCAGTCATTAATTTCTTAAATATGCTTTCTAGGACTTTTTCCCTCTTCTTGTTCTATAACTTCTATTATGTAAAAGTTAGTTTGTTTGATGGTGTCCCATAATTCCCATAGGCCTTTTTCATTTTTTTAAATTCCTTTTTCTTTTTGTTCCTCTGATTGGAAAATTTCAAATGTCCTACATTTCAGCTCACAGATTTTGTCTTCTGGTTGACCAAGTCTGCTGTTGACGTGTTCTATTGAATTTTTCAGTTATTATATTCTTTCTCTCTAGAATTTCTATTTTGTGTTGTTTCTATTTCTTTGTCAAACTTCTCATTTTGTTTATGAATTGTTTCCCAAATTTTAATTTTCTGTCTGTATTTTCTTGGAATTTCCTGAACTTATTTAAAAGAATTATTCTGAACTTTTTGTGAGTCATTTCATAGATCTCCATTTCTTTTGGCCCCATTATGGAGCTTTATTAGTTTCTTTTGGTGGAGTCATATTTCCCTGATTTTTCATAATTTTTCCATTCTTATGTTGATGCCTGTATATTTGAGGAGATGGCCACCTCTTCTGGCCCCTGCAGGTATTCTTTGATGGTTGATAGACCTTCACTATTTAGTGTAGTCCAGGATTATGGATGAGCTGATTGGTAGTGACCCTGGGCAAGCAGACCTTGGTGTCAGGGTTCTCTAGTTGGGCTGGATTGCTTCCTGTACTCTGAGGCCAAATGGTACTTCTGGCTGGGCTCTGTTGTCTAAAGAGACCACTGGATGGATTCTGCCATCAGGTAGAGCTGCTGACTGGGCTCTGCAATTGTCTCTGATTGGGCAGGGATGCAAGTTGTCTTCCCCGACTGGGCAGTACTATACTATTATTTATAAACTGCAGTTACAAGACAGGGTTGTGTGTTATGCTCTAAGGCTAAGTGAAGTGTCTGGAATTGCTGTTTGGCCATATGGGGTGGGCAGGGCGAGAGGCTGTAGTCCACAGATATGTGTGAATTTGGGCTTGGTTCCTTGCCGGTGGCAAGGAGCCCTGAAGCTTGGTAAAGTTGCTGCTCAGCAGGCAGGATTGGATGGGGCCAGATGCTCCCTCCTTGAGGGATCATTGACCTGTCATTGCCTCCCAGCTTTGGGAAGACTTAATGTGTATTCCAGAGTTGTGTGGGGAAATTGGCTAGAGACTCAAGCCTGTTTGACTTGTGGACTATACTTTATGCAGCACAATGCTATTTGCTAGTCTCTCCGGTGTGATGTCTCTCTTGGCTGAAATGCAGAGCAATGACCAAGATTTGTTTGCTGGCAGCTGTGAATCCTAATCTTGTATTTCTAACTGTCCACTGGTGGTCTAGGCTCTGCTGGCACTCCCAATATTTCCATGGGACAACACAGGAATGAGCCTGCTGTGAAGGGTTCCAGAATGGTGGGGTAGCTGAATATTTGCCTCCAACTTACTTTTCCCCCTGTGGAAACTGTAAGTCCAGGGGAATCTTCTCTGTGTGGCACTGTGCCACTTGAGGTATAGGTGGCCTAGTCAATGTGAACTGTTCCTCTTACCCTTCAAACTAGGCTTTTCTCAGTTCTGTACTCTAAGTAGGTGTCTCAGCCTCACTTTCAAGTTCTAGGATATTCATGAAAGTATTCTTGCCTGTGGGTAGTTGCTAACTGGATTTCTGTGGGTTAGGGGAGTAGAGCCAGAAAATTCCTATTTTGCCATCTTGCTCCATGCTACAAATTTTTAAAAAGACTAAAACTATTAAGAAACAGGGATTGGAGTCATATTTTGCAGTTGATAAAGTTTCATGCTTGTTTAAAATATTAGGACTTTTTCTTATCTCCCATACTTAAAGGACATAAAAGTCGTTGGCTACATCAGTTTTCATGGTTTGTGAAGAATAAAGTAAGAGTGCAGACAAAAGTTAATTTGTTAATCTGAATGTAAAAATAGGAATTTAAAAAGTTATTCTGAGCAGCCAGGTAGACAGTAGATGAAGAACTCATTTTGAGCTTGGATAATGGAGGAAATGAGAGAAGGACCTTGAGCAGGAAAATGTATCCCATAAAAATAGTAGGCAAGTGTCCAAGGAAGAGGCAGAGTGTAATAAATTCCCTGTGGTTGGAATGGATAAGGTATTATAAGAATAATACCAGTATTCAAGTTCAAGTTGTTTCTTGAACAAATATGTTGTGTTTTACTCAAAACATCAATATAAGCCTTTATGGCTGGATGTGGTGGCTCATGCCTGTAATCTCAGAATTTTGGGAGGCCGAGGCGGGTGGATCACTTGAAGTCAGGAGTTTGAAAGCAGTTTGGCCAACATGGTGAAACCCCATCTCTACTAAAAATACAAAAGTTAACTGGAAATGGCGGTGGGTGCCTGTAATCCCAGCTGCTCAGGAAGCTGAGGCAGGAGAATTGCTTGGACCCAGGAGGTGGAGGCTGCAGTGAGTCAGGATTGCACCACTGCACTCCAGCCTAGATGACAGAGCAAGACCCGAACTCAGGG
>NW_012101753.1:364604-365095 GCF_000951045.1 Mandrillus leucophaeus | reverse complement strand
TGTATTGGGTGCGTATATATTTAGGATAGTTAGCTCTTCCTGTTGAATTGATCCCTTTACCATTATGTAATGGCCTTCTTTGTCTCTTTTGATCTCTGACGGTTTAAGGTCTGCTTTGTCAGAGACTAGGATTACAACCCTTGCCTTTTTTTTGTTTTCCATTAGCTTGTTAGATCTTCCTCCATCCCTTTATTTTGAGCCTATGTGTGTCTCTGCGTGTGAGATGGGTCGCTTGAATACAGCAGACTGATGGGTCTTGACTCTTTATCCAATTTGCCAGTCTGTGTCTTTTAATTGGACCATTTAGTCTATTTACATTTAAGGTTATTATTGTTATCTGTGAACTTGATCCTGTCATTGTGATAATAGCTGGTTATTTTACTCGTTAGTTGATGTGGTTTCTTCCTAGCATTGATGGTCTTTACATTTTGGCATGTTTTTCCAATGGCTGTTACCGGTTGTTCCTTTCCATGTTTAGTGCTTCCTTCAGG
>NW_012101753.1:363687-364007 GCF_000951045.1 Mandrillus leucophaeus | reverse complement strand
TTTTTCAAGATTTTTAGTTTCTTTGTGCTGGGTACGTAGTTCCTCCTTTAGCTCTGAGAAGTTTGATCGACTGAAGCCTTCTTCTCTCAACTCGTCAAAGTCATTCTCCATCCAGCTTTGATCTGTTCCTGGCAATGAGGTGAGTTCCTTTGGAGGGGGAGATGCGCTCTGATTTTTTGAATTTCCAGTTTTTCTGCCCTGCTTTTTCCCCATCTTTGTGGTTTTATCTGCCTTTTGTCTTTGATGATGGTGACGTACTGATGGGGTTTTGGTGTGGGTGTCCTTTCTGTTTGTTAGTTTTCCTTCTAACAGTCAGGACC
>NW_012101753.1:359434-363637 GCF_000951045.1 Mandrillus leucophaeus | reverse complement strand
AAAAAAAATATATATATATATATATATATATATGTGTGTGTGTGTGTGTGTGTATGTCTGTTACAATGGCTGGGTAACGCTTTTGGGATCAAAGGAGTTGTGGTTATATCCTTTCTTAGGGAAGATCAGGATGAAAAGAAAATTGCAGTTGTAAGAGGTAGGAGGTAAGATGGTGAGAGATGATTGAGAATGTAGAAGTGGGAGTTCAGAGCAAAATGTGATTAAAGGTGGAAGTTAGGCTTTCTTAGTTTCCACTGGAACTATTTAAAAATATTCAGGGAAGGGTTGGGTACTAGACTTCCCATGGTTATATAGAATGGGAACTCGACTCATTTTATTTGGCTATTAAGGGAAAGGCCACAGAAAATAAAAGAATTTAGGGACATTCAAGTTCTAATAAGTGAATGAGTCACCTACTGTGTAAGTCCATGAAAACTTGAATGGTTGCATGTCTATGGAGTGCTGTGGAGAAAGCACCTTGAACAACTCAAAGCAGTGGTGAATTCTAGCTGATTATGGGAATTACATCCATAGGTTTAACTTGGAACCTAGAGATAAAGGGGACAGGTTCTCTGCCTTTGGAAATATTTTTAGATATCTGCTTAGGAAATTATTTTGTTGAGGTCAGAGTATAACCTGCTGGAAACTGATGGTTTCCTTAATGTGATTATGACTGAGTTTTTCTTCAGGCAAGTGTTAAATTTTTAAGCTTTTCTTCCCCCATATAAATGTTTTATACATATTTGTATATTCAAATATATCAGTCATTTCCTTTATGGCTTTTATGGTTTCTGTTTTACTGAGAAATTATAAGGAAACGTATGCCTTATGTTTTTGTCTCCCACATACACATATGTATTTCTTCTAGAACATGTATTGATGTAAGAAATGAAATAATAATTTAGCTTTATTTTATTTTTAATGATAAAAATAGCTAGCCAGTTAACTCTTTATTAATTAGTGAATATACCTCTGTCATTTGAAATGATTACCTCTTTTTCATGTAGTAAATTCTTGCATGTTCCAGTGCTTCTCAAATTTTAGTGTGCATCAGAATCACCTGGAGGGCTTTTAAAAATAGAATTTGCTGAACATCACCTTTCTCTAACAAGTTCACAGATGATGTTACTGATGTAGGTTTAGGGAGTCACACTTTGAGAATAGCTGCCAAGTCTAATTTCATTACCATGGCTATTAATATCCATGATGAAATAGACATAAAAATTCTCAACAAAATCCACCAAACCAAATCCAATAGAACATCAAAAGTTAATTCACCACAATCAAGTAGGCTTGGGATGCAAGACTGGTTCATCATATGCAAATCAGTAAATGTGATTCATCACATAAACAATTCAAGGCAAAACTCGTATGATCATCTCAAGAGACACAGAAAATGCTTTTGAGAAAACTCAACATTGCTTCATGATAAAATCCCTAAACAGACTAGGCATCAAAGGAACATACCTCAGTGTAATAAGAGCCATATATTACAAATGCACAGCCATAATACTGAATGGGTAAAAGCTGGAACCATTCCCTTTGAGAGCTGGAATAAGACAAGGATGTCCACTCTCACTGCTCCTATTCAACATTGTGCTGGAGGTCCTAGTCAGAGCAATTAGCAAGAGGTCATCCAACTATCTCTCTTCATTGATGATGTGATTCTACACCTTGAACACCCTAAGGACTCCACCAAAAGGCTACTAGAACTGAAAAATGATTTTAATAAGGTTTCAGAATGCAAAACCAATGTACAAAAATCAGTAGCATTTCTATACATCAACAATATCCAGGTCGAGAGTCAAATAAAGAACATGATCCTATTTACAATAGTCACAACAAACACAAAAGACCTAGGAATACAGCTAACCCAGGAGGTGGAAGATCTCTACAAGGAGAACTACAAAACACTGCTGAAAGAAATCAGAGATTACACAAATAAATGGAAGAACATTCTATGCTCAAGAATTGGCAGAATCAATATCACTAAAATGCCATACTACCTAAAGCAGTTTACAGATTCAATGCTATTCCTCTCGAACTATTATATAAATGTCATTCTTCACAGAATTAGAAAAAACTGTTCTAATGGAATCAAAAGAGAGCCCCAATAAGCAAAGCAATCCTAAGCAAAAGGAGCAAAGCTGGAAGAATAACACCATCTGACTTAAAACTATACTATAAGGCTACAGTAACCAAAACAATATAATGGTACAAAAAGACACATAGACCAGTGGAACAGAGTAGAAATAAAGCCACACACTTATACAACCATCTGATCGTCGACAGGGCTGACAAACACATGCAATGGGGAAAGGATTCCCTATTTAATAAATGGTGCTGGAATAACTGGCTAGCCTTATGCCGAAGAATGAAACTGGACCCTCACCTTTCACTGTATACAAAAATTAACTCAAGATGGATTAAAAATTTAAATGTAAGCCCTCAAATTATAAAAATCCCAGAAAAAAACCTAGGGAATACCCTTCCCCACGTTGGTCTTAGTAAAGAATTTTTGACTAAGTTCGCAAAAACAATCGCAACAAAAACAAAAATTAACAAGTGGGACCTTATTAAATGAAAGAGATTCTCTACAGCAAAAAACAAAAACAAAAACAAAAAAACTATTAATAGAGTAAACAGAGCCTACATAATAGAAGAAAATATTTGCAAACTATGCATCTGATAAAGGTCTAATATCCAGAAGCAACAGGAATTTAAACAAATCAATAAGCAAAAACCAAGTAACCCCATCAAAAATGGGCAAAGGACAAGAATAATCCCTTTTCAAAAGGAGACATACAAGCAGCCAAGAAACATATGAAAAAATGTTTGTCGCTAATCATCAGAGAAATTCAAATTAAAACCGCAATGAAATACCATCTCACACTAGTCAGAATGACTATTATTAAAAAGTCAAAAACAAAAACAAAACAAACAAGCAAAAAAACAGATGCTGGCAAGGCTCCAGATAAAAGGAACCACATATAGACTGCTGGTGGGAATATAAATTACTTCAGCCTCTGTGGAAAGCTGTTTGGAGATTTCTCAAAGAACTTAAAACAGAGCTGCCATTCAATCCAGCAATCCCATTACTTGGTATGTACCCAAAGAAAAATAGATAATTATATCAAAAACATACATGTACTTGTATATTCACCCCCAAACTATTCACAATAATAAAGAAATGGAATTGATCTGGATGCCCATCAATGGTGGATTGGGTAAAGAAAATGTGGTACATATACACCACAGAGTACTACACAGCCATAAAAAAAGAATGAAATCATGTTCTCCACAGCAACATAGAAGGAGCTGGAGGCCATAATCCTAAATGAATGCAGCAACAGAAAACCAAATACTGTGTGTTCACACTTATAAGTGGGAGTGAAACATTGAGCACACATGGACATAAACTTGCGAGCAGCAGATACTTTGGAATACTAGAGAAGAGAGTACAGTGAAGAGGTGTGGACTGAGAAACTAAATATTGAGTACTATGCTCAGTACCTGGATGCAATATACCCATGTAGTAAACCTGCACATGTACCCCCTGTATCCAAAATAAAAGTGGAATAAAAAAAAGAGTTCGGGCTTTGATTTAAATGATGACTCAACCAATTAATGCTTTGGGCATGTGTAATTCTCTCTATTCAGTTTTTTTTTTTTCGTTTTAAAATGAAGATAGCAATTGTGTTATCTCATATAGTTGTGAGAATTAAATGAGATAATCTGTATAAAATTCTTCGAATATTACTTGGCAAATAGTAATAGTTTCACTGCTACTTATCGTTATCATTTTCATTATAATTATTCCCATCTGTATCTTCTCTCAGTAGGCTTAAAGGTTATTTCCAGGTTTTTGCTACTATAAATTTTGCTGCCATGAACATTTTTGTACATTTCTACTGGCACACTTATACGAAAGTTTCTGTAAGGCATATTTTTTTTTTTTATACTTTAAGTTCTAGGGTACATGTGCACAATGTACAGGTTTGTTACATATGTATACATGTGCCATATTGGTGTGCTGCACCCATCAACTCGTCAGCGCCCTTCTACTCGTCATTTACATCAGGTATAACTCCCAATGCCATCCTTCCCCATCCCCCTCCCCACAATAGGCCCCGGTGTGTGATGTTCCCCTTCCCATGTCCAAGTGATCTCAATGTTCAATTCCCACCTATGAGTGAGAACATG
>NW_012101753.1:293587-353949 GCF_000951045.1 Mandrillus leucophaeus | reverse complement strand
CCTCAGCTATGGCGGGCGCCCCTCCCCCAGCCTCGCTGCTGCCTTGCAGTTAGATCTCAGACTGCTGTGCTAGCAATGAGGGAGGCTCCGTGGATATGGCACCCTCTGGTCCAGGTGTGGGATATAATCTCCTTGTGTGCCATTTGCTAAGACCCTTGGTAAAGCACAGTATTAGAGTACGAGTTACCCGATTTTCCATGTGTTGTATGTCTCAGTTTCCCTTGGCTAGGAAAAGGGATTCCCTTCCCCTTTGTGCTTCCCAGGTGAGGGGATGCCCTGCCCTGCTTCAGCTCTCGCTGGTCAGGCTGCAGCAACTGACCAGCACTGATTGTCTGGCACTCCCCAGTGAGATGAACCCGGTACCTCAGTTGAAAATGCAGAAATCACCTGTCTTCTGTGTCACTTGCGCTGGGAGCTGGAGGCTGGAGCTGTTCCTATTCCACCATCTTGCTCAGGATCCATAAGGCATATTCTTAACGATGGAATGTGGGATTATAAGATATTAAGAAGTTCAGTTTTAGTAGGTAAAGCTACACTGTTTTCCAAAATGATTGTGTCAGTTTCCATAGTCAGCAGTAAAGAATAAAAATTCCTGTTGCTTCATATTCTTCCCAGCACTTGGTAATTTCCATTAAATCTTTTCTTGCCAATGTTGTGGATATGAAATTGTACCTTGTTTTATTTTGCATTCTCTTGATTACTAGCAAGGCTGAGCAGCTTTTCTTATATTTACAGGCCATTTGTGTTTCATTTTTGGAGAAATTCCTGGATTTTGCCAATTTTTTTTTTTTTTTAATAAATTGGGTTTTGCTCTTTTAGCAGTTCCTTTTTACTTTAGATTAGATACTAATTTTTTTTTGTCGGTAGTGTGTTACAAATATGTTCATCAGGATCAATTGCAGTCATGTATGTTGCTGGAGAGTGGGCAAGGAAGTGTTAACAAAGAAGGCTTTTCTCTGGAGATGAAGCATTTTAAGGTCTTTCATTTTCGAGTGTGTACCTCTTTCCAAATCTTTGTCATGATTTGGAGCCACTTTCTCGGTTTCTGCTTTGGATCTCTCTCCAGCTGTTATATACAGATTAGGAGCCATGCCTTCTCCTTTCTTCCTGCCCCTACTAATCTGGTGGATCTCCACTTTGTTTAAAGAACTATCATAGCTTTATCACAGTGAAAATCGCCTTGTGTCACAAGAAGGGAGATGAGAAGAGTGTATCTTACTCAGCATGTATCAGACAGTCTTTAAATTTACTGTTGATTTGTCTAGTGGTTCTCAAATTGTGCTGCACTTTGGAATCACCTTGGGTCTTTAAAAAATACCTATGCCTGGTTCCTATCCTTCTATATTCTGATTTAAATGGTAAGGCCTGTGACCTGCAAAGAGGAATTTTTTAAAAAGCTCCCCAGGTGATTTTAATGTGCACTGGATTAGTCCTTCAGACTTAAAGTGTTATATGTGAACCAGTAGCATTCCTATCACATGGGAGGAACGTTTTAGGACTGCAGGATTTCAGGTCTCACCTCAGAATTTGTATTTAATAAGAGCCATACTTAATAAGAAATAAGTGCATTGCGTTCATATTCAGGTTTGAGAAATGCTGGCTTGTCTACAGTCAGCTTTTGCTCGGATTGTTAACCCAGAATTTTTCTTGAAAATCTTTAAGGATGCTACCTTCTCAGTAGCTCTCAGCCATACCTACTTTGGTTGTGGTTTTTCTGTTCTGATTGCTCTCTTTTTCTGATCCTATTAGCTTTTGGCTTCCAGAAAATCCTCACATTTCTCATCCATTCTCACCCTCACATTTTCTCATCCATTCTCATTCATTCTTTCCTGTTTTGTAACATGGTTATAGATTTATTCTTTTTCTTATGTATTTTCTCTCATTTCAATGAAATACTTTTGAGCAAGACAATATTGTTACTATAGCAATACTTTCCAAAGTGATCTTTGCAATTCATTGCAATCCCTATCAAAATTTTGATAGCCTTTTTTGCATTTATGGAAAGACTGATCCTCAAATTCATATAGAATTACAAGGAATTCTAAATATCCTAAACAGTCTTGAAAAAAACCAAGTTGGAGGACCCATACTTTCACATTTCAAATTTACTACAGAGCTACAGAAATCAAAACAATGTGGTACTAATATAAGAATAGACATATGTATATACAAATGTAATAAATTGGGAGTGTAGAAATAGACTCACTCATACGTATATGGCTATTTGACAAGATGACTAAGTGTGTCAAAATCATTCAATAGAGAAAGAATAGTCTTTTCAATAAATATGCTGGGGCAACCAGATAGCCACATATGAAAGAATGATATTTAACTCTTGAGAAATTTAATCCTCATGTATTACTGGTGGTAACTTAAACTGATGGAGCCAGTTTGAACAATAGTTTGACAGTTTCTCAAAAATTAAATGTAGGCTTACCATATGACCCAGCAATTCTACTCTTAGGTATACCCTCGCCAAAGGAAAATATATCTTTAGGTAAAAGCTCGTCTGCAAATTATCATAACAGCATTATTCAAAACAGCCAAAAAGTAGAAACAACCGAAGTGTTCATTAATTGATTATTTAATATAATGTAGTATATCCATGTAATGCTATGTTATTCACTGATAAAAAGGAAATGAAATAGCTATACACTACAACATGGATGACCTTGAAAACATTATACTAAATAAAAGAAGCCAGACACAAGGCCATATATTGTATGATTCCATTTATATGAAATGTCCAGAATAGGCAAATCCACAGAGACAGAAACAAAATTAGAGATTAGTAGTTGCCAGTGATTAGGAGAGGGACTTCTTTTTGTGGTGATGGAATTTTCCAGAATTAGTGCTGTAGTTGCACAACATTGTGAATATGCTAAAAACTATTTTAAAAGTTAAAAATGGTGAATTTTATGTTACATGAACATGATCTCAATAAAAATGTTTCTGATAAAAAGAATGATTGTTTGTTTGTTTGTTTTTTTGGTAGAGACAGGATTTCATCATGTTGCCCAGGCTGGTTTTGAACTCCTGGACTCAAGTGATCCACCCACCTTTGGCCTTCTAAAGGTCTGAGATTATAAGCATGAGCCACTGCACCCACCCAAAAGAATGAGTTTGACTCTTATTTCATACCACATACAAAATTAACTTAAAGTTAATCAAAGACCTAAAGGTAAGAGCTAAATTATACGACTCTTAGAGGAAAATATAGGAGTAAATGTCACGACCTAGTGTTTTGCTTTGGCTACTTAGATATCACAACAAAAACACAAGCAACACAAGGAAAAAACAAATTGGTCTTCATCAACATTAAGAAACTTTTGTTCATGAAAGGACACTATCAAGAAAGTAAAAGACAACCCACAGAATCAGAGATAATATTTGCAAATCCTCTATCAGATAAGGAACTAGTATACAGAATATGTTAAAACACTAACTACCCAACAACAAAATGACAACCCAGTTTTTAAAACGAGTAAAGTCATAAATAGACATTTCTTCCAAGAAGTTGTACAATGGGCCAGTCATCAGTCACTACAGAAATGTAAATCAAGACCACAGTGAGATGTCATTTTCCACTGCTAGGATGGCTATAATTTAAAAAATGGCAAATAACAAGTGTTGGTGCAGATGTGGAGAAATTGTAACCCTCGTACATTGCTGGTGGGAATATAAAATCATGCAGTTTCTGTGGATAACAGTTTGGCAATTCCTCAAAAAGCCCTACTTACAGTTACCATATGATCCAGCAATTCCACTCCTTGGTAAACAATCATATGAAATGAAAACAGATGTTCGAACAAAATCTTATAAATGAATGTTCATAGCACTATTCACAATATCCAAAAAGTGGAAACAACTGCAATGTCTATCAAGAGATGGGTGGCTAAGCAAGATACAGTATATGTATTCAACACAATATCATTCAGGCATACGAAGGAATGAAGTACTAATTCATGCTACAACAAGAATGAAGCTTGAAAACTTCATGCTAACTGAAAGAAGCCAGTCACAAAAGGCCACATACGGTATGATTCCATTTGTAGGAAATATCCAGAATAGGCAGATTCGTAGAGGCAGAAAGGTTACTGGTTGCTAGGGCATGGGGTTTGGGGTGAATGAGGAGTGACTGACTGATGAATGGGCATGGGCTTTCTTTTGGGGCGGGGAAAATGTTCTGGAACTGGATATTGGTGGATGGTTGCACAACATTGTGAATGTTCTCAATGCCACTGAATATGCACTTTAAGATGACTAAAATGGAGTCTTTTATGTTATATGACTTTTACCTCAATAGAGTATTCTGATTGTAAGATGCCTGAACTTCTTATAAAATTTATTGGGATGAATTAGCCACTTTTTTCTCTTCATCCTAATCTTTAAATTGTGCTTTAAAAAATTGTGTTTTGTATAGTTAATAGTCTCTGGGTCTCACTAAATGAGATTAACAAATATGCTCTATAGTATTATATAAGCTGTAGCCAAATAAAAAAAACTCTTATTATGCTGAATTATAAATACGATTATTTCATTAGGTCTGAGTTGCCTATTCATTTATTTTATGTTAAAGGGGAATGTACATTTAAAGTGTTATTCATAAAGCAATACTTGGGGTTATAACATTTAATTTCTCATAGTTTAGTAGTGTACTGATCCATATGCTTTCATATTAACTATTTGAGAGTTGCTTAATGAATATTGTACTTGTTAAATGAAAAATTAAAATAATATTTTTAATGTTTTTAACAGGAAGTGAACTTACTGTGTAAAATGCTGAACACTACACATAACATTCAAAGTGTAGTTTATATATTATCACAAACTTGTGCTGAAAAGTAGAAATATGTAAACACTTAGAGTCACTAAATCTTACTGGAGCCCAAGTATTTCCCAGAGAGTTATTACATATTAAAGTATGTATGGCTTTTACATGTAAACCAAAAATAAAATCTTGTAATCAGATTAAAATATGTTTTCCAATTGATATTTTCCCTTAGCTTTTGTTAATTGACACATATAATAATTTCAAGAGATGATAGTATATATATAAGGTATACATGGCACATGCAGCAATCTGTACACTTCTCTAGCATATACTAATATATCCATTTGAGATCTAGCTAAAACAACTGAGATGAGTGCTAACAAAATTTGGGTTATTTAAACCAGGCTGTATGAGAGTACAGTTGGTTTTCAAACTGTGTGTGACAGAAAATGATTGTTGACTCTAGCTCAGTGTTCTTGAATACTTGTTTCTAGTCTTAATATAAATGTAATTTGTGTATAGATACATAATGCTAAACTGACTTCATTTCTTTATGGATTTTAGGGTACAAGTTTCAGAGTATTCATTTGGGCTTAAGCAGCAGGGAGCAGAACAGAATTGAGACTGGGATAGCTTAGCATTTGTGTATACTAGATAATGTGCCTAGAGGCAGATAATTGGAATTTTTGAGTCAGATATGAATTGAGACTCCAGGTGAAGAAGTGAATCTGAAACCAGGGAGGCAAACGGAATTCAGGTTTATAGATAAACCAATTGAACATTAGGGGAAAGCAGAAGACCAGAAACTAGGCAGACAAGTTAGCAGAACAAGATAATGAAGTACTATTAAGGCAGATACTTTAATCTAGACAGATAATTCATAGGAACCAAAAAGGCAATAGCTGACTTTCATTTTGAAGCATGCTTTTGATAAAAGGTGATGATTTTCATAAGCTTCCCATTAAACCAAATGCCAGTCTCAAGTTTTGGTTTTTATAATACTTGTTGGTATTAATAGAAGTAGAAAATAATGACTCAGTCTAGCAGGAATAGAGAAGGTGCCCACAGCATATAAGGCCACATTCTAAATACTACTGGGAATATATATTCCTTTGCTTTTTAATTTTTTTTGGCTGGTTGGATTTAAAAATTCATATTTCTGAAGTTTGTCTGAGACAGGAGTTAAAGATTTTTTGACAGTTCACAAAATCAATAATTCTTTCTTAATTATATATTTTATTATTTCATCCCAGAAAGGAGTCACATTCTTAAAAGATAACTCTCAGAAAACCATATGAGTGGCTTTCAAATTTGTATTTATCCGTCGGCCATTCTTCAAATCATTCAGCTGTCATTCGACATAATATTTATTACTCGTCTGCTATGTGCTGGGCATATTTTAGAATAAAAAAGCCGGAATAAGGGAGGAAATTGTATGTAACAGATTAACAAAATACCTTATAATAAATGTGTAATTGATATGGAGGAGTATACCTAAACCACCTTGCTATTTTTTTTCTATTTGACCTATTCATTCCCTTTCTTTTTCCTGTATTCTTTTAGATTGTGTAATTTTTATGACGACATTTTATGTTTTATTGACTGTTAAACTATGCTTTTTGTTTTGTTTTTAGTGTTTGCTTAAGCATTTACAGATTATATTTTAACATGCCACAGTCTACTTTCTAATAATATTTTTTTCACTTGACATATTGGATAAGAACCTACAATGAATGGGGTACTTCCATTTCCTTTTATTCTCTTTTGTGCTAGTTTTGTCATATATTTATTACTGCCTATGTTATAAACTCCATACGACTCTGATAATATTTTTGCTTTAAACAGTTACCTGTTAAAAGTTTTAAAAAGTAAGAAAAAGCTTGTTTTACACATACCACATATTGACCATTCCCAGTACTTTGATTCTTTGTGTAGATCTACTTTTCCATCTGATATTTTTCCTTCTTTTTGAGTAGTTCCCTTTAAGTTAATTTCTTGTAGTGATGGTCATTTGATAACCTCCTTAAAGTTTTGTATTTTGTCAGATCTATTTTATATTTGTCTTTGCTTTTTATTGAAAGTTTTATTGGGGTATAATTTGCATCCATACATTTACCACTTTTAAGAATACAATTCAATGATTTTTAGTGTATTTAAAGGGCTGTGCAACCACCCCCACATTCTAACTTTAGAATGTTTCCATCACCCTGAAAAGAAACTTCATTTTTATTTGCGGTCATTCCCACCCTGTCTTAGGCAATCACTTATGTACTTTTTGTCTCTAGATTTGAATTTACTGGATGTTTTGTATAAGTAGAATCATACAGCATGTGGTCTTTTTGTATGTGACTTCTTTCACTTAGCATAATGTTTCTGAGGTTCATTCATGTTGTACTGTGTATCAGTACTTCCTCATTTTTTATTATAAAAAAGTATTACGTTGTAATACCCCTTTTTGTTTATAATGTATCAGTTGCTGTCTGGCATTTGTGTTGTTTCCACCCTTTGCCTACTATGAATTGTGCTACTATTAATATTTGGATACCATTCTTTTTGTGGATAGATGTTTTCACTTTGGGGGAAATACCTAATTGTCTTACCTAGGTTGGTAAAATTCTGGATGTATACCTTGGAGTGAAATTGAAATTGTTGGGTTATATAGTAAATTTATGTTTAACATTTTAAGAAATTGCCAGACTTTTTCAAGGTGCCTGCACCATTTTACAGTCCCAATAGCAATATAGGGTTCTCCAATTTCTCCACAGCCTTCCAACCCTTATTATCAGTCTTTCTGATTATAGCCATTCTAGAGGATGTGAACTGGTATGTCATTGTGGTTTTGATTTGTACTTTCCTAATGACTAGTGATGTTGAACATCTTTTAATGTGCTTACTGGCTGTTAGCATATCTTTTTTTGGAGGTAAATATATCGATTCAAATATTTTGTCCTTTCTTATTGAGTTTTAGGAGTTCTTTATGGATTATAGATGAGTCCCTTATAAGATCTATAATTTGCAAATGTTTTCTGTCTGTCTAGATCATGTCTTTTTATTTGCTTGATAGTGTCTTTTGAAACACAAAAAGTTTACATTTTTTTTATTATTTTTTCTTTTGATGTCCTGTCTAAAAATTGTTGCTTAACCAAAAGTCATGAAGATTTGCCCTTATGTTTTCTTCTAAGAAGTTTTGTAGTTTCAGCTCTTACACATAGGTCCATGATTTATTTTTCATTAATTTTTGCGTATGGCATAAGGCAAGGGTTCAAATTAGTCCTTTTGCATGTAGATAACTAATTGTTTTAGAATGATTTGTTGAAAACACCCTCTTTTCCCCATTGAACTGTCTTGCACCTTATAAGAAGTATGTGTTGTGTATAATGTGAAGGTTTACTTTACTCCTGGGCTTGTCTGTCTGTCTGTCTGTCTATCTATCTATCTATCTATCTATCTATCTATCTATCTATCTATCTATCTATCTATCTATCTATCTATCTATCTATCTTCTTATGCCAGTACCACATTATCTTGATTAGTGTAGCTTTAGAGTGAGCTTTAAGATTAAGATGTGTTCATACCCCAAACTACTTGTGTTATTTTAGATATTCTGTTTTAGATATTCTGTTTCCTTTGCATTTTCATATGAATTTTAGGTTTGCCTTGTCAATTTCTGCCAAAAAAGCCTCCTGGGAGTTTGATAGAAATTGCCTTAAAATTTCTGTCTAAAAGAAGTCAATTAGATTTATTGCCTTAGATTTATAAGATGTAACATTTGCCATCTTAACAAGAAGACATCTTAACAAAGTCTTCTGATTCATGAACATGGAATGTCTCTTCCTTTATTTGCATATTCTTTAATTTGTTTGTTTTAACTTTTATTTTAAGTTCAGAGGTACAAGTGCAGGTTTGTTACATAGGTAAACTTGTGTCATGGGGGTTTGTTGTATAGATTATTTCATCACCCAGGTATTAAGCCAAGTACCCATTGCTTGTTTTTCCTGATCCTCTCCCTCTGCTCACCCTCCACCTTCTGAAAGGCCCCAGTTTGTGCTGTTCCCCTCCCTGTGTCCATGTGTTCTCATCATTTAGCTTCCACTTATAAATGAGAACATGCAGTATTTGGTTTTCTGTTCTTGCATTTGTTTGCTAAGGATAATGGCCTCCAGCTCCATCCATGTCCCTGCAAAGGACATGATCTCATTCTTTTTTATGGTTGCATAGTATTCCATGATGTATATGTACCACATTTTCTTTATCCAGTCTACCATTGATGGACATTTATGTGGTTTACATGTTTTTGCTATTGTGACTAGTTCTGCAGTGAACATATGCATACAAGTGTCTTTGTAATAGAATGATTTCTATTCCTTCAGGTATATACTCAGTAATGGGATTGCTGGGTTGAATGGTATTTCTGTCTTTAGGTCTTTGAGGAGTCACCACACTGCATTCTACAATGGCTCAACTAATTTACACTCCCATGAACAGTGTATAAGTTTTCCTTTTTCTCCAAAACCTCACCAGTGCCTGTTTTCTTTCTTTTTTTTTTTTTTTTTTTTTTTTTTTTACTTTTTAGTAATAGCCATTCTGACTGGTGTGAGATCCTATCTTGTTGTAGTTTTGGTTTACATTTCTGTAATGATCAGTGATGTTGAACTTTTTGTCATATGATTGTTGGCCACATGTATGTCTTCTTTTGAGAAGTGTCTGTTCATGTCCTTTGCCCACTTTTTAATTTTTTTTTTTTTATTTAAGTGCCTCATGGATGCTGGATACTAGACCTTTGTTAGATGCAGAGTTTGCAAAATTTTTCTCCCATTCTGTAGGTTGTCTTTTTACTCTGTTGATAGTTTCTTTTGCTGCGCAGAAGCTCTTCAGTTTAATTAGATTCCATTTGCCATTTTTTGCTTTTGTTGCAATTGCTTTTGGTGTCTTTGTCATGAAATATTTGCCCGTTCCTATGTCCAGAATGATATTACCTAGGTTTTGTTCTATGGTTTTTATAGTTTTGAGTTTTATATTTAAGTCTTTAATCCATCTTGAGTTAACTTTTGTATATGATATAAGGGAGGAATCTGGTTTCAATCTTCTGCATATGGCTACAGCAACATTTATTTAACAGGGTGTCCTTTCCCCCGTCCTTTTTTTTTTTTTCAGCTTTGTTGAAGACCAGATGGTTGTAGGGGGTGTGACCTTATTTCTGGGCTCTTTATTCTGTTCCATTGGTCTATGTGTTTGTTTTTATACTAGTACCATGCTGTTTTGGTTATTGTAGCCTTGTAGTAGAGTTTGAAGTCAGGTAGCGTGATGCTTCCAGCTTTTTTCTTTTTGCTTAGGATTGCCTTGGTTATTTGGGCTCTCTTTTTGTTCCAAATGAATTTTAGATTAGTTTTTTTCTAGTTTCGTGAAGAATGTAATTGGTTGTTTGATAGAGATAGCATTGAATCTATAAATTGCTTTAGGCAGTATGTATGCCAGATAAGTTTTTATTAGTTACTAGACTAATTGTGCGTTGTACGCTATTGAGTACTGAAAATTCTTTTGTTCCTATAAATATTCCTGAACTTGTTTCTTTTTTTTCATGATACTGTTAAGTTACTTGGAAGTAGCTTGATCTTTTCAAACATTGCCATTAGGCTTGGTTAGTTAGAAACAGAGAAGCCTTTAAACTAGGCCTCATTTTCCTTATTCCTGAGGCAATAAATTTCTGAGTAGTCTAGCCAATGTCCTGTGATTTGCAGGGTTTTCCACTGGACTGATGGGAACATTAGTATTCCTGGCGCTGCTTGAGTCCTGAGAATTATGATAATTCCTTTGCTTCCTTTGCTCTGTACAAGTGATTTCTTCTATGCCCCATCTCCACCCCAATTCAAGTAGTTTCTTCATATACCAGTATTAAGCATTACGGAGCTGAAGACTGGAGAGATCCTTTGCATATCTCTCTTTCTGTGCATCTCTCTCCTCTTTGGTATCTGCTTTGTTAAACCTGGGCCTGTCTGGACTCCCAGCTTCATCTCTTCAACTCAAGAAGAGCATCAAATTCTGTCTGGATTTCCTTTTCTTGTACTACAGGCACAGCAACTGGGGCACTCAGAGAGCTCAGTTTGTTTTTTGCATTCAGGGATTACTGTTATGCATTCCTTTATGTCAAATGTCCAAAAACCATTGTTTCATATATTTTGTCCAGGTGTTATGTATTAATAGTTTCATGCAGTAGGGTAAATTGGGTCACTGTTACTTCATAATGGCTGGAAGTGGAAGTGGAGCTTATATTTTTCTAGGAAGAAACAGATAGTAAATAAAAAAATGAGTAATGCAAATTCAGATTTGGGTTGTTTAGAGAGTGTTCAGAGAATACCTCTCTGAGGACTGACTTTCAGCTTGAGACCTGAGTGGTGAGAAGTAGCAAGCCATTCAAAGATCTGGAGGCAGAGGAATCTGGCATAGGGTAAAAATCTGGCATGCGTTAATTGCTTTATTTCCCAGAGGATCTACAACTTGGCTTGTCACAATGTAGCTTGTATACCAGCAGTATTGCCATTACCAGAGGTCTTTTGAGAAGTACAGATTCTCAGGTCCCATTTCAGACCTACTAAACTAGAATCTACATTTAACAAGATTCCCAAGTGGCTCATAGGCACAGAGCACTGGTTTTGTTTATTTTTTATTTTTTGGGGAGAATAAATTGAGAAAGGTTTAGTGTTTTATCTTTGTGCAGAGTTATCACACTAAGTAAGTATTTGAGGAATATGAAAAGAATAACTATTTGTTGAGAATAAAAAGCTTCCAGAATGAAAAACAAGTAATAAGTATTTATTGAGAATAAAAAGCTTCCAGGTCAAGTATGATGTGTACTGCCAGTCCTTTATTAGAAAATTACATTGAATAGAAACTTAATCAGTTTTGAAAGATTAGCCCATTTGCTAGATAATGTAGTTCTTCAAACTCCAAACCCATCAGTTGTCAAGTCTTTGCAATATGTTTTATAAATATTCCAGAACTATCAAGATGCCCATACTACAGAATTTTTTTCATGGGGTAATAGTTAATGAAGGGGGATTGGCTTTGGAATCAGAATTGTTTGCTGGTCATTTTGACCGGGGGTTGGTGGGGGGGCAAGACACTTAAGTTCTTTGAGTTTCAGTTTTCCTATAAAAATGTAATCAGCATGTTTCTAGACCTTTCCAGTCTGTGGCAATAAAATGAAGTGACACTTTCCTTTAATGCCTCTGTTAGGCAGGATTCTTCTGATTGTAAGAGATGGATATCCAGTTTCCATTAGCTTAGGAAAAAGGATTATTGGCTTTGGTGATCAAACCACAGGAAGTGCTGGACTGTGTCTAGATCTCAGCAATAATTATTATTTGTCACTTATTACATTTCTCCTCAGTTATTTTCTGTGATTTAGATTCATTGTCCCTCAGGGATTTTTCTTCTAGTGAGAGACATGGTCTCCACCTGCTCTAAAACTTAAAATTTCCTCCATTAGAGAGGTTGGGAGACTATGTGTCTCATATCAAGTGGAAGAATGCAGGGAAAGAGCACTGATACTGATTGGTACACATGGGATCAGATGCCCATCCCTGACCCAATAAGTCTGGCTGAATGAAAGGTTAGGTGTGACATTTTCTAGAAGGAAAGAACTGATCTTCATGATTGGCAAAACAATACATTTTAAGTATGAGATCCAAAATATGACTACAAATTTTCATCCCATAGTTAGGTTAGTTAAGTTTTTTTCTACTAGTTTCCTTCACCGAGTTAATGTGTGAGACTACCAAAGGAATTTTAATATGTTCCATTAATCTGTCTTATTGGCTCTTTATGAACCCTACCAGCTGTCCATACTCTCAATCATTGTTATTCCAGGGATGTAGTGATGAATAAAGACAGTCTCATAATTCTCCAAGCTATGTTTCCTCATATTAATTTGCTCCCATGTGGCATTACGTGTCAGGGCAAGCTCAGTTCCCGCCGCCAAAGAAAATCTATAGGAATCCCAGACCCAGAGTCCTAAGTCCTCAACTATTATTTCAAAGAAACTCCTTTTCATGCCCACTCCAAAGCCTGCCCCATGATGGCTGACAGAATTCTTTCAGAGGAATTCTCATCCACACCCACAGGTATGGTTGAATCTCCATTACTCAGACAAGAAGATGGAAATACTGAATATTATACTTCTAAAAGTCTGTGTTATTTATTCATAAATAACATTATGTGGTTAACATGAATGGATATGTAGGACATCTTTCTCTTGTTCTAGCAGGGCACAGTCAGGCTAAAGATGAATTCAGTTTACATTGTTTAAACATTACACATCTGAATCTTCAACACTAACATTCATATTTATCGTGACTTCACAGATTTCCTCATGATGATTCTCTCAAAATATGTCTTATTCTTAAGAACAGCAACTGATGGAACCCCCCGTGCTAGTTTTATAAAATGAACAAGGCCAAATTAAGTTTTTCTTCACCAGGCATATCAATGAGGTCAGTAATAATATCTTCTTTGGATAAACAAAATAGATACCATATGGGTAGTCTTTAAAGTGTTCTATATTTGCGGTATGAATAACTTGTGGTGGTTATTTATTATAGAAGCAATTTATCAGATGAGACTCTTGAGTATGCCTGTGATTTATCATCTATTATAGTTCCATAGAGTTAAGGTGGCATTCACTCATTTATTCATTTAACTGATTTTGCATGCTTTCATTCACTTATTGAGAAATTTTATTGAATTCCTATTGTGCATTCAGCAGCATGATAGACCCTGGGAAAACAGGGAACAAGACAGATTTAGTCTATACAATCATAGAACATAGATGGTAGTGGAATCTTTTGAATGAAGTCCCAAATCACTATCTGTTTTCCCTCTTGGTGGAAAAACACACCTAAAAAATCTTCCATGCTTTCATGAAGAGAGCTGCATTGTTGTTATCCCTGATGTCCTGACCTGACTCTGGGAATTATACTTGGTTTACCATAATGGTTCGTTCATTCATTCAGCTGAATGGCATTCTTTGCTTCCTGTCTCCAGCAGATCTATGTCTACTGGACCACAGGAATTAAAATTTCATGATGAGAGAACTGATACCATGATACAGTTTAAAAATATTTGTGTCCTTCTTATGTAACCAGGCATTTTTAATAAAGGAAATAACTCTTATTTATTGCTGATTATACTACTAAACTCTTTTCCCAGTGGATGTTCTAGTGGGAAAAAAAAGATTTGCTGCTAAAAATGATTTGCTGCTTATTTTGTACTTGTTCTTGAAGTATTTTGAGACATTATTGTTATACTGTTGTAATTTGACTTGAACTAGTCCAATAGTAATTGTTATATTAACTTGCTATTCACAGGGAAGTAAAAAGAAACACAAATAGGATATGGTGAAACAACCTGAGAAAACAAGATAATCTACATATTTTCATTTTACTTGTGTAGATTGCAAAGTAAACAATAACTATTTTCTCTTTCTGAGCCCATTTCTCCCTCTACCTCCTGCCCTAATTCTTTCTTTGTTCCTCTTTTCCAATCTTCTGGAGTACAGTTGTTGATACTCCAATTTCTCTCATCCTATTGTCTCTTAAATTGTCCTCTCTCACTCTGTTGAACAGCTCTTGTGAAAGTCCCCAACAACTTTTTTGTTTCTACATATAAGTTCTCAGTACTCATCTGTCTCAGGCAATGGAAATGCCATCCTTCAACTTTCTCAGGCCAAAAACCTTGGCATCATCCTTGATTTCTGGTTTTCTGACCCCAGAGTCAAGTGGAGCAGTGACATCTTGGGGTATGATAACTGCTCACTTGTTAACTCAGCTGTTCCTCATTTTTCCTGTATTATTCTTTGTCTCTTTTGCTGAATATTGCATTATATTTTTTGAGGGCTAGTATCCCTATCTTTGTGATCACCCCTGCTTTAGGCCTTAAAAGTATTGAATTTCTTGAGAAAGCTCTGTTGTTCTCTCTTAATATCTTTAAAGTGGAAAGGAAATATTACCAAGAGAAGCCCCTTTTGACAATTTAAGTGAATGAGGACCTTAAAGCTAAGAAGCAGACTATTAGATTAGAATGTAGGAGAATCCTGACTGAGACTGCGGCAGGCGGTGCCATCAGACAGATGCCAAAGGACAAGGACTCCTTCCAAACCCACTTTTTGTCACATTTTTTTTTTTCTGGAGCTAACCTGCCAGTGAGTCCCAATAGCTCTTCAACAGGAGTCAAAATTGTACATGAAGATAGAAATCATGAATAGCTCCTCATAATATGTGGATGATATTTGTATCAGTGAAGAAGTGTTTTAGTACATATGGAGCCCTATTGAGTCTTGCTCTAAAGGATATGGTAGTTTTCTAGGAAAATTGAAATAGACGATTGTACATTAACACAGATTTATACAAATAAAAACCATAAGAATAGATTGTAAGAATACTTATAAAGGATTTGGACGTTTGATTTATTGGAAAAAATATTTGTAGACTTACAAACTGTGACCCAACAATGGTTGAAACAAAAATTTAGGATAATTAGTGCATCAATACAAAGTCAGAAATCCTTTTAATGTTGGTGTTTCCATTCATTGTGTTATTCTAACTCTATGTAACCTCTTAAAGAAACACCATCCATACTTAGAATTTCTCCTGGTCTCAAATCCATATTTCCAACTCTTTTCTGACAATCTGCATTTGGACATTCTCTAGCCTCCTCAAACTCAATTAAACAATGTTAATAGCCACAGTTTGTTGAGGGATTACCATTTTTTCTAGGCAGTATTCTAAATGCTTTGTTTGATTAGTTGATGTAACCCTCAGAACAATTCTAAGTTGGTTCTTTTATTACCTTAGTTTTATAGATAAAGAAACAGTCTTCAGGAGTCATTTAATATCCTTGTGACTTGTCCAAGGTCACATGGATATTAAGTGACATTTCTGAGTGCAAAGCCTATATTCACAACCACTGCGATTACTTTCAAAATACTATTCTTCAGGTGTTCTCTCAAATTGCTTCTTTTACTGTTTTTTATTTGTGTGTATTGTTTGACAGTACCACTATCCATCAAGCCAGAATCCTAGACATATTTCTCTTCCTCATTCACTGCATCTGAATAGTCAGCAATTCACATCTATTTTTCCTCCTATATCTCTTGGGACGATTTCCTTTTATCCATCATCACTACAGCTTCATAGCTCAGGCTCTTATCCTCTTTTATTAGCTTACTAACTAGTCTCCCTGCCACCAACCTTGCGCCAACATTTTTCATGTTATAACTTAAGTGATCTTTCTAACTGTTTAAGATCTTTAAAGAGCTTCTCTATCACTTATAAAATAAAGCCAATCTCCTGAGCATGGCAAATATGGAATTTTGTAATCTGGTCCTTGCCTCATGTTCATCCTTCTTTCCTGCCACATCCTTTGATATATCCAGCGTTTCAGTTATAGAAAACTTTTTATAGTTCTTGAACATGCTATTCTTCCTTTCTGGAATACTTCTATTCTTCTCTATAATCCATTTTACACCTTTATTACAGTAGTTATCATATGAACTATTAAATAAATGTTTGTCTTTCTCCACTTCCAAGTACTATCTTTTACATTAAGTCAGAATTTATTGGAATTTTGTGAATTGTTATATCTGAAGGAGAGACAGTGGCAGACTTGGAGAAAGCAATGTTCTGTCTTATTTGGCGAAAGAAAGACTTAAACCACCTGGCTCAGGAGATTGCCATTGTAGGATTTCTCACCCTGACACAGTAGTTATCAGCCCAATTATTTTCTGTCAAGAAATGGGATCCCATGCATCTTCCTCAGTGTTTTCTGAATGAACTGGAAGAAGCCTAAATATAAGGCAGCATTGGCATAAATCATTCTTGATAGAAATACTTTATTTTTGGCTTGACAAGTTTCATTCTTTTAAAACTGGCCCTAGTAATAACACTGAGTTTGGATCTGGTGCTCTTATTCTTCTTTGTGATAATTAGAATTGGAGCAAATATTTCACTGGCAACCTTTACAAGTTAGAGATCAGTTATAACATGATGCAGAAAGTAAGTGCCTTGGAGGCAGATAGCCTGGGTTGGGATTTCTGCTGCTTATAGCTGTATGAAGTTCAGCAAGTTATTTAACTTCACTCAGCTTTAGTTTCTTCATATATAAATGGAGGTAAAATGCATACTTCTCAAGGTGATACGAATGGTAAATTAAATAATTATATAAAAGATTTGGCACATACCTGACATGTAATAAACACTAAGTAAATGGTCGGTTTCATTTTTAAACAGCGGATGGCACATTGTTCTAATAATCCTAATATAGTGCTACATGTTGTCTTCTAAATAATTATAAATATTTAAGCCAAGTGTGTGTGTTTTTCTTTTAAGAGTTGTAGTTAGAGTAATGGAAAGTATGCATATCAAATTTGGAATAGGTGATGCATAGGCACTTCTATCAGAATATCCTGTGAAAAATACAGAATCCTTATCCTCACCCCAATTTACTAGCTTAGGATCTTTGGATATGGAACCTAGGAATCAAAAATTTTCAGAAGCATCTGAGATTATTCTGAAGCACCTCAGGTTATTCTGACAAACTCTTTTGTATGTTTTAAAGTTGACCTCAGATATGATGTCCATTGGGAAGTCTTCTCTAATATTCCCTATAAAATAAAGCCAATCTCCTGAGTACGGCAAATATGGAATTTTGTAATCTGGTCCTTGCCCTCATGTTCATCCTTCTTTCCTGCCACATCCTTTGATATATCCAGTGTTTCAGTTATAGACAACTTTTTATAGTTCTTGAACATGCTATTCTTCCTTTCTAGAATACTTTTATTCTTTCCTATAATCCATTTTATACCTTTATACCTCCACCCCAGTCTGAACAGGTGCCCCTTCTATTTCTGTAATATACCTGTCATATTGTCCTTGGACATGTCTGATTGTTTGTCTACCTTCCAGACTGTCAGATCTCTGGGGCAGTGACTTTGCCTTTCTAGTGCTTTGCATAGTATTTAGCCCATAGAGGGTATTCAGTAAATATCTATTAAATGAATAAACAAGTTTTTGTGCATCTTTCTGGATGTATGATGTTATGTTTCTGAAAAGTATCATTTAATTCAAACACATATCAAAATTAATTTTCTCACAGAAATAAAAGCAAATTTCAGTTATTTTGTTTTTTACTATTTTATTAATATTGAATTAAGATAATATTTTTAAAATCTTAATGAAGTTTCCCCCTTACATTTATTTAAGTGCCTTGTTTTCTTCATTTAATCATTGGCATTTCGTATTTCAGGATGGATAATGCAGCAGACAATCTGGCTTTAAGTTTCAGAAGTCTTAATCTAGTTGGACACAGGTTCCAAATAATAACATTGTGAGAAAAGATGAAGAGCCAGGCTGTCCATATCAAAAGATTCTCCAGAATGGAAGAGAGGAAGAATTGGAAGTAGTAAGAACTTCATCTGTCAATGTGTAACCTTAAGAAGAGGCTGTGTGCTTTTTCCACTAACTGAGCCCTGGTTTGGGTTTCGGAAGAGAGAAAATAACAGGTAATTCAGTTAGGTTTATAGAATTTTAAAGAAGAGACAACTTGTGTCCCATTCCCAGTTAGAGGATTTGAAAGTTTCGCTCATTCCTGAAGCAGGCTGGGAGAAGTAGGATAGACATATTCATATAGTAATAAAGGATCAAATCTAAGAAGTTATTTGGATATTACATTTTTCTAGTAAGAAGTTCCATTTCATATGTGCAACATAATTCCATTGCTTTAAATGTGATGGAAATAATAAATATAAAAGAATATCATTCCCCACTCCCAGAACTGGTAAAAGAAGTCTATAATGAAACATGCTGAAATGTTAACAGTGACTATCTCTGGTTGGTGGGATTATGAATGACTGTCATTTTCATCTTTATACTGCTCTGAATTTTGAAAAATTCCCATAATAAAAGGGCTTTTTCACTTTGGTTTGCCATTACTCATCCTTTAGTTTATGTTTCATCTCCCTGATTTACAAACTCATTAGTTGGGCATTATGTCCATATTTGATACTCCTTTAATATTTTGGACAGCTCATTGTCTTATCTCCACAGTACACTGAAATAATCACCTGTTTCAGATTCTAGAGAGTCAGGGATCCTATCTTACTTATCTTTGTACCATCGCAGAGTAAAAAATCTGTGCTTAATCTTTGTTAAATCAACTAATAAAAAAGGTCTACATAAGATTATTTTATGCTTTGCCCAAGTTACAGTTTCAGATAAGATTTTCTCTCTGTTAGGAAAAAAGCCCTTTACATAAATAATACGTAAACACATGTGAATTGTGGTACAATCTGAAAATTACAGCAAAATGAAAAAAAATTCAGATTCTTAGGTAATATAAGACCATGTAAAATGCATCTGAACACTCTTTATTCACTAATAGTTCGGTTGCTTATGATGAAGGTGAGAAATTGCTATAGGTACATTTTGATTTTTTCTTATATTTTTCCCATATGACATTTGCCATCTTTCTTTGACGGGCAGAGTGCAAAGTCAATAATAAACACAAATATTTTTCTTGTTTGTCATCATTTGAGAATATATACTAAAATTTACACATAGAACACTGTGAATAATGCTTATTTTAGTATAATTTTTCATAACTTGGGATAGAAAAGGACACATTAAGGATTAGTTACAAGATTAACTCTGTAAGTGTGATATTGATTATTTTCAAGTTAGGAATAGAAATGACACATTGTGGACCATTTAACAAAGACAGTGATAATTAGGCTTAAAGGCTGATAATTGGAGAAGTAATAAGTTGAGGCATGCATATATTTCTTGTTTATATAACAAGCAAAGGAAAATTAGATCTTTCCATAAAAACAAGTCCCCTAAGGATTTTAAATCTCTGTAGTAAAGGTGAGAAAAATGCTATTAAAAGTTAGTCATTTTGTTTTCTGGCCTACCTCTGATTTTTGCAGAATTTTTAAAAATTTAAATAGCACCTTGCTGAATGATGTGATCTTTGTTCTCTTCTAAATTATCTCTTGAGTCCAGGGGCTATGTCTTATTATTTGTTTCTGTATAGTTGCTAGCACATGGTAGGTACTCAAATTTTTATTGAATTGAGTTAAATTAAATTAAGATGCTGCCATCTAGAACTAGAGAGTAGGCCTTCTATGAGTTTCCCTGTAGGAGGAAATTGGGACAAAAAGTGAAAATCAGGTCTTTGTTCCAATCTTCAGAAGTAGAAAAACCAGTCATGAACTAAGAGAAGTGGGACATTAGCCCAATGTTGGAATGGAGTCCCTAATTACTTATTTTATATATTCCTTTTCATAGTTGATGACCAGAGTCACTATCAGGTTGGAGTCCAAGAACATCTGTAAAAACGTAGTGTCATTTGACACCTTTAAATTTTAGTATTATATAAAGAAGTTCCTTATGATATGCCAGGTTTTAGAATGGACATTCTTACCCTTTTTCTTAATGGTTAAGTGCCATCATTTTTAAGCTGTCAAGAAAGCGTTTTTGGTATTTCTTGAGTTGGTCAAATTCAACAAAATACTTTTATATTAATATACAGTTGACCCTTGAATAACAGAGGTTTGAGCTGCATGGGTCCACTTATATGTAGATTTTCTTCTACCTCTGCCACCCCTGAGATAGCAAGACCAATCTTCCTCTTCCTTCTCTTCCTCAGCCTACTCAAAGTGAAGACGAGGATGATGATCCAATTTCACTTAATGAACAGTAAGTATATTTTCTCTTCTTTATGATTTGCTTAACACTTTCTTTCTTCTAGCTTACTTTATTGTAAGTATATAAAACATATAACATAGAAAATATCTGTTAATTGACTATTTCTGTTATTATTAAGGCTTCTGGTCAACAGTATTGTAGTTAAGTTTTGGGGTAGTCAAAAGTTATTACGCAGATTTTCAAATGCTCAGAGGCTTGGTGCCTCTAACCCCTACATCACTAAGAGTTTTAATACAAACTTTAGTCAACTGTATTTGGCAAGGGTCAACTGTATTTGACAAATCTTCAAAATAATGCTTTAAGTTGTTGAGAACATTTGTATAGGTCTCAAGGGATAAGAGATACAAAGGAATGAAACATAAATAAATGACATAAATAGTGCAGTGATGCATTTTCATATGTGAAAAATAGTAATTTTTTGAAATGTTATTCTTGAACTGGTAAATTACCACTAACATAGTATTACTGTTCAGACTATATTTCTGAATCCATTGCAACCTAAAATTTAGTTATTTTATGTTAAAAAGGGCCAAAGCAAAGAACTTTCAGATCTAAGCGAGAAACTCAATACCACCAGGACTGAAAGTGTTTTCTTGAAATACCAGTGTTGGCAATACCTTTAGAATCCAGTGTTTTCTTCCAATACAATCAATAGTAGATGGTCTTTTCTCTAAGACAAACATTATGTTAATGTGCATATCTTAACACCAGGGGCTTAAAATAGCAAAAGGGGGTAGGAACTGAAAGT
This sequence comes from Mandrillus leucophaeus, assembly GCF_000951045.1. Taxonomy (NCBI): domain Eukaryota; kingdom Metazoa; phylum Chordata; class Mammalia; order Primates; family Cercopithecidae; genus Mandrillus; species Mandrillus leucophaeus. The sequence continues at coordinate 332,672 of NW_012101753.1, read as the reverse complement.
ACATGGAATCCACACTGACTTGCATACTTAAGGGATTAGTAAAATTTGAGGTCAGCAAGAGTCCCAAGATACAAGAAAGATCAAGGAAGGAAGCACACCATGGTGGCTGTATTCCTTTCCTACTGGTCACAACATGGGCAGCTGGACAGGAAGGTGGCTCTTCTGTTTAGTGCTTTCTGTTATTCCTCTGTCTGTATGGTTGGCTTGTGGCCGATCCCTACTTTTATTTCATTCTTCAGAGGGAAAAATTCCACTTTAATATTGCTGTGTATGACAGCAAGTAGCATAGTACCTCACACATAGTAGGACTGACTGAGTGAAAATCAGACTAGTGTCTTATTCTAGTAGGATGTCTGGAACATTTAGTTCCTTGGACAAATTCAGTCTTGCATTACTTTAATGTGATGATTGAAATCATTGCTGTCAAATTGTACTAATAGAATCTCATTGGATTTCTAAATAGGAGCAGCCTAAACAGGAACCTATTTTTATCATCTCAGATCCAAGGAAACTTTACTGTAGTAGAAAGAGCTCCAGACTGGAAGAAATATAATATTTACCTAGGAATATTTTTCAAAAAGTATATCCTCACCTATTTCTTCTCCTCATCCCCACCAAGGACATAGCAGAATCTCCAAGGCAGATAATATGTAGTTGAGAAAAAGTTGTTCATGCAATTTGTATTTCCTGTTCCCATCTGTTTCTCTTCACTTTCTGAGTTTGAAAATCAATGGAGAAGTTGAGCTGTAAAATTCTATGATTTTGTTAGGAAAAATTTCACTACCTACTGATTGTTTTCCTCCTAGGAGTTATTAGTTTTATACATATCTTCTTCATTGGGACTTATTTAGTATGTGGATGCATTCTCTCAGGTCATGGGCATTAATTCTAATATATTCTATTAGATAGGCAGCAGATTAAATGAGGATCATTTTCTCTTTCTCCACTTTGTTGTGCTAGGCTGGTAGTTGACATCTTGGATCAGATAACTTTAGATCCATAGGCTTTCTTGATCTTTAGAAGTAGACTGTCTGCTGTTGCAACCCTGGCTAAGTCCTATTATATTGGCAGAAATAGTAGCTCTGTCATATCGTAAGCACTCAAGCAATGGTTGTTCCAGCAAAGTACCTTTGTCGTTTAATTATACACATTTAGGAAAATATTGATAAAAAGTAATTTTAAATACAATATTACTTTTATTTTGACTTTTGGAATTAAGGGCCAGACTTTTTCTTAGTTATATTTAAATTAATTTTGAAGAAATATAAGTGGGACAACATAGGCTTCTCAATGGAATAGAAACAATCTTTCTGAAGTGAAGTTACTATTTTTACTCTAACAAATTGTTTGTGATTGTTGATTATGGTCACTTGAATGGGAAGGTAGCTTTTATTCATCAGTCTGTGGTAGAAAATAAAATTGACCCCCATATCAGTAAATTCCCAGTCAGATATCTTGTTATGTAAACCCTTGGTATCAACTCAGTATGCTGTGCACAAAGTAGCCACTTAAATATATTAATCATTAGGGTTTTAAAAATAATTGTTTTCTTATAAAAATATTAGAAGCTTGTTTTAAAGAATTGTATTGAGAAGGAAAGCAGATAAAAGTTATCCATAATTCCACTTGCAATGAGCATTATGGGAAATTTTGGTGTATTGCTTAAAATTTATTCATTTCTGCTTATTAGAGGTTTTAGAATCTGGTAAAATTTTTCTTATTTAAGGTAAACTATGTTAATAGTTTTTAGTCAACCTCTTTCAATCCCTGAAAGTTCTTTATTACTCTTCATTTGTAACCTCCATACATTTAGTCTGGAGTTCAGTGATATATGGGCTTCATTACTTAAAATACTCTAGATCTATAATCACTTTTAGGAAATATGTGTAGTCACTTGACAATCCTCACAAACTACTTCTTCCTACGAAAGAGCGTATCTTTTCTTCTGTGGATTATTTAAATAATCCCCTACCCCTATTTTGTTGAGACTTTTAGGCAAAGGGATATATGCTTGGGCTGTTCTTTTCAGATTCATTGTCTTTTCAAAGTGCTTTAGTATCTTAATCATTCCTGCTATCAAAATATTTTCTTTCTCTGTCATTTTTGTTGGGAAATCATAGAAAAACAGATACTTTATTTTTAATAATGTGTGACTTACCTAAGTTTTTCACTTTTAAAATACTGAAAATATCTGTCCAATCCTTAGAGTCAACAGTGACTTAAATGCTTGATTTTGTTGTCGTTGGTGGTGAATACTTCAGCCTCATAAGACTTGCTAATATTAAGGTCATCTTATCGGTTTTAAAAGCCCCCAGGTACTCAGAGCAGAACACCTAGTAAACCTTATTGACAACATCTTGCTTGAATTATGTCTCCTATGGGGTTCTGAGAATGAAGTGAGTTACTTCAAAGTGTCAAAATGAGACTGATTTGGTTGGAGGCCAACTTGGACTAGTATATATGAAAAGTGAGCATCTTAGGTGAGATTCTTAATGCCCATTAGACTTGTAGCATTGTCTGCTGTATTTTATGCTAGTAGCCAGGTGTGGGCAGTGATATAGGGCTTGGGGGATCTCTCTTACCGGCCCAGGGATCCAAGGCATTCAGTGCAAAACCTGGCCAGCAGCCCGAGTGAGTAGGAGCCATGTGACTCTGGTGAGTTGGAGTGTGCAATTGCCTCCTGCTTCAGAGCTACCTGATCCGAATACTAAGCAGAGCGAGTGCCGGGCTGAGTGTAAGACACTGAAGACACTGCAGAGCAAGGTGCTTATTCCAGAGGCGTTACAAAACATGGAGATTAAAGACCAGGGAGCCCAAATGGAGCCGCTGCTGCCTACGGTAAGAGACAACCTGCTATCACATAGATTAACCGTGTTTGCTGCAAAACCTGTTAGGCAAGTGGTCTGCTAGCTAGGTGAAGTGAGTGTACTTTTGGGGTGGTGGATAGCTCCTACGACATATGGACAGGGGTCTCCTCCCATCTTGGGAGACTGAAATGCATAAAGCAAAGCACACGATTCTCCCCCCCCTTCTCAATATGGATGCACTACGGTGATGAAATGTCTCATGTTTGCTGCTGTTTGAAGAAATCGCTAGGTTTTAGCAGCAGGGGCAGTTACGTGTCTCTCTGCCTGCCTGTTACTGCTTATCTCTCTGTTTCTCAGACTGTGTACTGGTTTAAGCCCTTGGAAAGAAGCCCCCTTTTATCATGTTTAATCCCTGTCCAATTTCCTCCCCCTGCCTCATCCCCAGGCAGTGAGGTGAGGGAATCTGCTGCTGTTGCAGCTCTAAAGATTTAGTCTCCACAGAAACCAGGGGAAAGAACAGGACGATCGTGTATATGTGTGTGTGTGTGCGCGCGCGTGTGCGTGTGTGTGTTCCGTCTCTTTCTCAAAGGGAAATGTGTAATGGTTTTTATACAAAGAAGGTATGCATTTTTGGGGGACAGACACACAATTCAGATTTGAATATCAGAAAGGTTTCTGAACTGTCATTTGGTAATAGCCCATCTGTTTATCTCTGGGTTCTTAAGCTGTTTCCCTAAATTTAATTTTTGAATAAGTGATTGATTTGCTTATCCTCTCCACAATCTCTCTGTCTGGCTCGCAGACTTTGGAGATCTTCAGGCAACATCTTTTTGAGTCTGGAGCAGCTGCTGTTGCTGTGTTTAAGGAAAAAAGAAAAAAAAACCAAAACAGTATTTTCTTGATGCAACAGAGATGACAGTCATAGCTTCCAGCCATCTATCAGTGCTACCACAGCAGAAATCCCCTCCCTGCACCAAACCAGACGGAGGGGCTGTTTCTCAGCTCCCTGTTACTAAGGTTGGTGACCCACCTTGCACGGAAGGGACCGGCGGTGAGCTGTCCATTTCCGAGTCCATTCCTAGGTTTTCAACAAAATGCTTCCGTAGGAGGAGTGGGCAAATTCTGGGCCACTGTATTTTCAGGGCCTTACCTCTCCTGCCGGGCTCACATGCTGCAAAAAGATTCCAGTTTGCATCCCCGGAATCAACTGTGGCGACTGAGCATGCCCAGTTCTCCTGCGGACGCCAGGTTTGAGCAGGGAGGGAGCAGAGTGATGGGAAGAATGCAAGGAGTTACCACAAGAATAGAGTCTCAGTAGAGGACAGGGGCAGCATGGGGGTAGGGGGCCGGGAGAAAGGGAACGGGAGAAAGAAGTTTGTCAATTATCCTGCCTGCCTAAAAATAGAGATATTTCTTTGTGGCATCAAAGTGGAGTTATAAAAAAAAGTGTAAAAGATTTGTCCATCTTCCCAAACTTGAACAAATACATAAATTAGGATTCTGTTAGTATTCAGAATAAATAGTGTTAAGAATATCAGGGAACTCTTGTTCCCTGGATGAGACAGGAACTATACACAGGAATCGTGGTATGGGGGTTAGGGAAGGTTTAGGGAAACCCCCAACTCTTTTTTTGTTGGCTGGCAGTGGGGGTGGGGTGGGGTGTTGAAACCTGTCCTAGAAAAGCAGGCTGAAGCCAGTTTGATGTGGCTTATGGATTGTCACTTGTGGGGAACAGTTAAAGGGTTTAGGACCAAATGAGGATTAACTAGAGGAATTTAAGAGGATGACATTACTGGGCTAGATGGGCAACCAATTTATAGCTTAAAAGAGCAGAGAAAAAAAGTCTTTCCAGAAAAGGTCTACAATACATCTCAGGGAAATTTTTGAAAGCGAGAATCAAAATTTGCATGCCATGGGGTTAATGGTCAGTACAAAATGGTGACAGTTTAATGGTAAAAGAGAATCATATTAGCAGATCATTACAAGAAAAACAAGCCCGATGGGCTAGAGAGGATGCTGAATTACTGGTCCAGTTTTATACTTGTATAGCAACTCCCCCAGTTGCTTTTATGAAAATCTTTTTTTGTTTAGTTTTCAAAACAAACATGTTATGTAAAGCAGATTTTATTATTTTCATTTTCAAGGTGAGAAATTGAGGTACAGGGAGTCTGAATAACATGTCTAAGATCACCCAGTGATGAAACCAGGACTAGAATTTAGGTCATCTAAAACTAGTTCAGAAATTTAAAAAAAAATTTAATATTTTTTACGTTACATTCTTAACCAGGCTTAACATGATCCGTTCCTGGACTGAAGTTTTTATGCTTGGAAGAGAGCTTTGGGCTTTGTTTTAGAAAATTAATCAGACGACTTTGCAAATAATTATGTGAGAGGCAATATGGCATAATATTTAGAACACAGTCAAGGCCCAACACTGCTATTTATTCGTTAAATGATATTGGGAAAGTTATAAGTCATAGTGTCTTCAACTGAAAAATGAAAAGGGAATGTTACTATATATCTCTTGAGTTTTGGAATGAGCAAGTTAAATAACTTATATGAAGTTTCTGACATTTAGTAAGTGTTCAATGAAACTTACTTGCTATTGTCATTGTCAATCTTGCTGTAAATGAATATGTTATGGTTATATTCATCTCAATATAGATACTGAGATGATGCATAGGTTTCAGGTTTTTACGAAAAGTGGCTTGTCAGTACTGTCTACCAAGAAGGAAAAGTGGAAAATGGAGAACTGGAAAAGACTCTTCATAGTGGAGGTGGGAGGTGGAATTTTTTAGTTATTATTATGAAAACTTTGCAATATGCTTGGAGAGCCAATTGGACAGGCATTAAAAGCCAATATTAGATATGGGACAGAAGCAGTCAGAGGTAGAAAGTTAGAGAAGTGAAAAAGAAAGAAAAATAAGAATAGATAAGAATGTCAGATGAGTGAATGTATTAATCCTGACTCAAGTGAAATGGAGGAACAGATTCTCATTAAGCCTCCCAGGGTTTACCTCCATTTAGTATAGTATATATAAAGTACATTTGAAGGATATGGGCAGAGAAGGCCTAGACATGTTTCTCTTTTTTTCCCAGTGCTTCTTAGGAAGCTTCAGTGATAATTTCCTTTTGCTGGACAAGCCATCATTGCATTTTGTAGACTCTAATCACTCCAAGGGTTAGGGCGTTCACTCTTGTTGGCTAAGTGTATAGTCTGGTTTTGGTAGCAACTGACTGTTATGTCTGAAGTTATAGAAAAAGTGTACCAGAAAGATGCATTCTCTTAAGTGCCTACTGTTGGCCAGTCCCATTCTTGGTGCTGGAGATGCAGCAATAAATAAGGCAGGAAAACACCCTATATAAGTGAAACCTCACACTCCAGCTAGACTAGAAATAGGACTCGATTTACCTTTTTAAGAGACTGCTGCTTTCTCCTCAAATGTTTAATAATTGTTATAACCTTTTTGAGATGGATGTATATGGGGAATATATGTAACAGTAATAATGGTGATATCATTTTAGTAAGGATGGAATTAGCCTTTTAAAAGTACAAAGCCAAATATTTAGGATTACATTATGATTTCACATTTTCGTTTGATATTCAATGTTGAATTTGCTTTTAGGATTAACCTAACAATTTAAAAATTATCAGGCCGTGGAAGAAGCTTCCAGGAGAATATATAACAAATATTTATATCTCATGACATTTAATCTTGGGTGATCTATAGTGAGTTCACTTTGGATCCCTTCTAAGATTCTGATGTCTGAAAAAGGACTTAAGTTGAGCTTACTCGTAACATTTCCCTAAGGTATAAAACTACAGTAAAGTTCACTTTTAAAATGTAATCTGATAATATAGGATAGATGATTGGATTTAGTACTTTTAGAAAGTGCTAATTCCATATTTCCAAGTGGCCCAGTTTATTGAATTGTTTTATTTGTGGAAAAAAGTTATAAAAAGTCTTTAATATTATTAAATCAGGGAAAGGAAAATGGGACTAAAATGTCAAAGTAACAAAAAGAGCACATGGATTGGCTAAGTAATATTGTTTTTTCTTTTCAATTTGAATTGAAATTTAAATTATAATCTGAGTTTAAAGAAAACATACTCACTACACTTCATAGTCAGTAGGAGGCAAAATGCAGTATAAGAAATTAATCTTCATTTCTACTTTCATGATTTGAATTGTTACTCTAGCATGGTAAGTGACTATAGAAATAAAATATATGTATAGAATGCTAAGGTTGGGAATGAGTGGTAGAATCTGAAGGCTGTAGGAATTAAGTTTACTTCTTTATTAATATTATGTTTATGATAAAATATTGAGATCAGATTAGGAAGTAGGCTAGTTTATGATGAAGAGTTAGAAAATATCTGGGCCAGGGTCTGGAACTCAAATAGAGTCAGAGAGCATGGTCAGAATACAATGATACTGCCAGTGTATCATTTCTTTCTAACCTTGAATAATACTTGCTTCGGAAGTCCAAACTGGGCATGAATAGATTGCAGTGTATTATGATGTGCTGCAAGTAAGTGGAGAAATGTTGATGCCCCTCTCAACCCTTCTGCGAGAGAGACTTCACCTCTTCCTTTCTGATATCACATAGGACACATGACAATGATCACTTGACTTTCTGTGAGGACACCGTTGTCAATCTATATAGTAAATATTAGTTAAGTTTTATGTTTTATTTTTAGGTAAAATAAAATTAAAATGAAGTTTTAATATATTCTCGCACCACAAACAGTTGTCTCAGATACTATTTGGGGTGTACTGCTTTTTTGTTTTTTAGAAAAAGGGAATAATTTGGCATCTTTTATGGAATTACATATATATATATATATATGTATGTCTTATTTTTTAGAACAATATAGGTTCACAGCAATATTAAGCAGAAGGTACAGAGATTTCCCCTATATCCCCTGCCCTTTACACATACATAGCCTCCCCGATTAACAAGATCTCTCACCAGAGTGGTACATTTGTTACAGTTGATGAAACATTATCACCCAAAATCCACAGTTTGCATTAGGACTTGGTGTTGGGCATCCTATAGCTTTGGACAAATTTGTAATAACATGTATCCACTATTATAGTACTATACAGAGTGATTTCACTGCCCTAAAGATCCTCTGTGCTCTTCCTATTCATCCATCCCTTTCCACTAAACCCTGGCAACCACTGACTTTTTTTACTTTCTTCATAGTTTTGCATTTTTTAGAGTATTATATAGTTGGAATCACAGTACATAGCCTTTTCAGATTGGCTTCTTTCATTTAGTAATAGGTATTTAAATTTTCTCCATATATTTTCATGGTTTGATATCTCATTTCTGTTTATCACCGAATTATATTTCATTGTCTTGATGTACTACAGTTTATTTATCCATATACCCACTGAAAAATATCTGGGTTGCCTCCAAGTTTGGCAATTATGAGTAAATCTGGTATAAACATCCATGTGCAGATCTTTGTGTGGACATATTTTCAATTTCTTTGGGTAAATACTAAGAAATGTTATTACTGGATTGTATAAGAGTATTTAGTACTTTTAAAAACTGTCAAGCTGTTTTTAGTAGTGGCAGTACTACTTAGTATTCTCACCAGCCATGAATGAAACTTCCTCTTGCTCCACACGCTTACCAGCATTTGGTGTTGTCAGTTTTTTATACATTGTCGGATTTGATTTGGTAATATTTTGTAGAGAGTTTTGCATTCATGTTTATGAGGGATATTGGTTTGCAGTCTTTTCTTATAATATCTTTGTTTGATTTTGGTATTAGGGTGATGGCCTCACATACTGAGTTAGGGAGTATTCCTCCTTTCTATTTTCTGACATAGATTGTTTTGGGAGGTTATTCATTATTGACACTGTCATTTTTAATAGATAGCTTCATATATGTTTTGACCAGAGGACTGTAGAGATCAACTGGAGTCTAGATTTTAGACTGACTCCTTAATTTATGGATGATGGAGCTGGACATCAAAGACGTAAAGAGATATATTTAAGGGCATGCTACTTATGATTCTAGTTAGTGCCAGAACTCAGCCTAGAGTCCAAATCTCTTGATTATTCACTTATCATTCTTTCCACTATTATATAGTCTCTATTACTATCATAGCATCAACAGCTGGGTTCCAAATTAAAATGGAAATTAGGCAATGTTTGTAAAGTAATACTAGATATTGTCTCAGGCTCATGATAGGTACAAACATCTGTAATCCTCATGATAATCCTGAAAAGTTGCTAATGTTTTCCAGCTTTGCAGATGAGAAACTGAGGTCGAGAGAGTTGTATAAATTATCCAGGTTCACATAGCTAAGAAGTGCTAAGCTAGGATTTGAAAATATTTTATCTAGTTAATAAGTAACTTGTCTTCCTTAAGGCTAATTAAACAATAAAAAAGAATTCCATTATGAAATGAGCTTTCACATCTTCCCCTCCAATAAAATATGAAAGTACTCTGCTACAAGGTGCTATAAAATGTCAGGTCTTTTTGGACACATATTTCATGATTCAGTTTATATGAAATGTCTAGAATAGGCAAATCCTTAGAGATATAAAGTAGATTAGTGGTTGCCAGGACCTGGGATATAGGGGAGAGTTAGGAGTGACTGCTATTAGGTACAGAGTTTCTTTTTGTGGTGATGGAAATGTTCTGGAATTACGTGGTGGTGATGGTTACACAACACTCTGAATATACTAAAAACCAATGAATTGCACACTGTAAAATGGTGAATTTTATGTTATGCAAATTTTATTTCAAAAAATTATTTTAAAAGTAAGTTACTGTTTAGCATTATCATGAACAAGGAGAAGGCTGAGGATCTAAAATGCTTATAAGAAGAGGGCAAATAAAATATTCACAAAATAAAAATAACTTCCACCCCCCACAAGAAATTCTTTACTACAAATTTGCTTCTCTTTGTCAAGATGGTGCTGAGATTGGTCAGGGTTTCAGGTTATTTGCAGACCTAGAGGTCTTGGAATATATCTTCAAAGCTGAGTTAAGAGAATATATGGTACATTCTATGTACCAGAGAGAGAGATAACTATTTCACTTGAGTCACACTGTATTTAGATATTTAATTTCTTATGGCAATATTTTGTAGTCTTGTCTGAGTGTAAATTTCTATGCAATATAGCAAGAATAACACAAAAAAATGCAGAAGTGCCATTTATATAATGGTTCCTACATTGAGCTTAAATACCAAATTCATGTTGAATTCCAAGTAGCTCAGAACTCGAGAGGTGTTCTCAGAAGATGAAAATGGAGATTAATATACAAACTCAGTTGGATAGAGTGAGGATATATTATAGCCAAAGACTCTTGGTATAGCTTTGAATTAATGACAAAGTCCCTGTACCAACATCAGCACGACTTGCTCATTCATCATGAAAATTATGCTCTAAGGATCTAATAAGCAAGTTTTTAAGGCAGAATTTTCCCATTGCATATTGAATGTGCTAGGTTGCTGGAGTGCCTCCAACATTTATTTGTAACTCCACTTGTTCTTGCTAATTCTGGAAAACCAAAATTATTTAGAGAAGGCTATTTCTTTCTAGTGTCTTTTTTTCCCCCTTTTGAGTAATGAGGCTTTGATATCAAAGATGATGACCTAGTCAAATTTCAGAAAGCAAGTGACATGAAAAATAGGTATATAACAACTACCAGATGGGATCAAAACATAGCTCTGCTTAGGAAGCACATTTCATTATTGTTAGATCCACACTGCTTTTTTCATAAAGTGGTGAATTTCTGTTGATATTTAAGCTTTTCTGGGAATAAGCCTCTCCAAATGCTTCTGATTTTTTCAGATATATGAATGTGGTTTAAAAATGAAAAAAAAAAAAAAAAACAGCACATACGCACAACAAATCCAACACAGAGTCAGCAGCAATACACACCCTTAAGGTATAATATAATTTGTTATTTGAGTGTATAACCATGTACTTTGTAATATAACTTTATGATATAAATGTCTGTTAAAAACATGTGATATATAATTGACAGAGTACTTATAGTAAATATAAAAATTTGGTATTTTTTTCCTAAACAATGGGATTATTGAAAACCTTACTCTTCAGGACCACCTGCATCAGAATCGTCAAGAGGGCTAGTTAAAAATTCAAGTTCCAGACCTCATCTAAGCCCACAGTCTGAGAATGTTAAAGGGTAGTAGTAAGGACACCAGCATTTAAAAAACTGCTAGGTGATTCTTATGTACATTAAATCTTGAGAATTTTTGCCTTAAATATCAACAAAATAGAAAGATCATCATATATTTATAAATTATTTTAACTGTAAGAATGCTGGGAGACTAAGAATGTAATGCTTGTTTTGCCACAAAACAGCCTTTTTACCAATAAATCATAATGGGCTAGAAAAATTAAGTGCTTATTTACTTATTAAGCATATTACCTATTGCTTTGCAATATTGTGTATATACACGTATATATATCCTGATGATTTCAATTTATGATTGGTTGCTTATGATTTTTCAACTTTACCATGGTACAAAATCTATGGACATTCAGTATACTCCTCAACTTTGCATGGTGTTACCTCTGGATAAACCCATTGTAAATGGAAAATGCCATATATGGAAGATGCACTTTTAACTTATGAAATTTTCAGTTTACAATGGATTTATCAGGGCATAACTCCATTGTAAATTGAGAAGCATCTGTATGTAAATTATTTTGCTTAAATGCAAATACATATAACTTGTTGCCTCAAACAGTAGCTAGATTCTTGAAAGCAGCTTATTTTAGATAATTTTTGTGCTGCTCTCACAGAGCCAAGTGCATGGAACTCCTTGTTAAATATATCATGGGTAATAGACTAAGCAACAACACTAGCAGACATTAATTGTTAAGAGTTTGGACACTGAAGTTGGAAAATTCTAAAGGTTTCAGTTAGGAGGTATGTCAACTTTGGCAAGTTATCTAGGTTTTCAAAGTCTTACTTTTCTTACCTATAAAATAGGAATGGTAATAATATATCTATCTCCCAGGTTTGTGAGAAGCAATGAAAAGATACATATTATATCATTTAGACTAAGGACTTAATAACAGTAGCTGTTATTCTTGACTTAATAGTTTTCCTTTTGAATGAAAATCATTATCTGATATGCACAATTAATTCAATCCTTGATTCAATAATGCTTACTCAATAACTTGATTTATCCATTTGGCAATAATATAGAAGTATGTCAATAATATAAATTGATAATTATAATACAATGCAATCCTTTTTCTAATTATAAAATTAATACTTGATTTTTTAAAGATAGTTTAGAAGGCATCAAAAGTAAATATAAACTAATTTTGTCACGTTTTAACTATTTTTACTCACAGAATGCTTGCAGAAATAGTACAGAATTCCCATATACTTTTCATCCACCTTACCCTGTTAACATCTTACATAAGTATTATTAATGATAAGAACTAGAAAGTTAACATTGATACAATTATATTAACTAAACTACTATATTCGAATATCACCAGTGTTTTCACTAATGTCCATTTTCTGTTCTAGGATACAATTCAGAGTACCATATTGTGCTTAGATATCACATTTCTTTAATCTCCAGTTTGTGACAGTTACTGAGTCTTTTTCTTTCATGACCTTGCCACTCTTGAAGTGTACAGGTCAATTTTTTGGAGATTGTTACTCAATTTGTGTTTGAGGTTTTCATAGTTAGATTGAGGTTATGCATTGTTTGTCAATAATACTGTAGAAGTGATATTCCATTTTCCATTCATTATATCAGGATATACATATCTTACTTCTGGTGACATTAACTTTGATTACAGAGTTATCTTCTGTTTTTTTCCCATTGAAAAGTCAAGAAAGTTTCCCTTTGTAATAATATATTTGGGGAGATTATTTTGAGACTATGTGACCATCCTATTTCTCCTCAAACTTTTGCACACTAATTTTAGCACTCATTGGTAAATATTTCCTGTTTCACTTATGGAAGTGTCTGCCTCATGACTTTTTAAAACTTTTATTTGGTTTTTAATAGACACATAATAATTATACATATTTATTCTATAAATATGTATGATACGATGTTTTGACACAAGTATACATTGTATAATAATATAATAATCCAATAAGGGTAATTAACATATCCATCACCTCAAACACTTACTTCTTTATTATAAGAACATTCAAAATCCTTGATTTTAGCTATTTTGAAATATACAATACATAAGTGTTAACTATAGTCACTGTACTGTACAATAGAATACCAGGAATTATTCCCCCAATCTAACTGTAACTTTGTGCCCGTTCACCAACTTTTCCCCATCATTCCCTTCTCCCTGCCTTCCCCAGCCTCTAGTAACCACTATTCTATTCTCTACTTCTATGGAAACAACTTTTTAAGATTCCACATATAACAAGACTTCAAAAGGTTTGTAGAAACATGTAATTAAGAGATAAAAATAAAATATAAACTTTATTTCTCAATATAAGCTCTATCAAGTTCAAGACACTTTTGTAAGTGATGATACCAGCCATTTAATTAATCCCTAAAGAACCGAGGGTCTTGGAATTTAATCATGTCAATGCAGTCTTTCTTTTACATTATTAACTGAAGAAAAATGGGTGCCCTTTATGGATTTTTTTAAAGATTTACACAAAAAAGAAATTAGAATGAGCCAAACCAGGACTTTAAGGTGGATGCCTAATAATTTCTCATCGAAACTCCCTCAAAATTGCCCTTGTTTGATGAGAGGGATGTGTAGGAACATTGTTGTGGTAGAGAAAGACTCTGGTGAAGATTTTCTGGGCACTTTTCTGCTAAAGCTTTAGCTACCTTGCTCAAAACATTCTCATACCAAGCAGATGTTGTCATTCCTGGGCCCTCCAGAAAGTCCTCAAGCAAAATGACTTCAGCATCCCAAAAAACCGATGCCATGACCTTTGTTATTAATCAGTCTGCTTTTGCTTTGACAAGACCACATCCTCCTCTTGGTAGCCATTGCTTTGATTGTGCTTTGTCTTCAGGATCATTCTGGTAAAGCCATGTTTCATCTCTTTTGCAGTTCATCAAAGAAATGCTTCAGGATCTGGATTCCATTTGTTTAAAATTTTAATTGAAAGTTCTGCTCTTGTCTGCAGATAATTTGGGTGCAATGATTTTGACACAGTTTTAGTTGAAAGTTTGCTAAACTTTAATTTTTCAGTCAAAATTGTGCAAGCTGAAGTATTGGTGTGGCTATGGTGCTGGCTATCACTTATGCTGTTAATCATTGGTCCTCTTCAATTAGGGCACAAACAAGATTATTTTCTCCCTTGAAAATTGATATAAATGATCTGCCACTGTGGGCTTCAACGTTGTTTCTTCCCTTTTTAAAATGAGTTATCTATTTGTGAACTGTTGACTTATTTCAGGCATTGTCTCCATAAAGCATCAATGATTTCAGCATTCTTCCACTCAGTCTTCACCATAAATTTGATGTTTGTTCTTGGTTCAATTTTAGCAGAATTTGTGTTACTTTGATATGGGCTATTTTCAAACTCATGTCTTATCTTTCTAGGTGCCTCTAGATACTCATCAGACATGTTATAACAAGTTAGTATGAGTTTATTTTGGTGCAATGTTTTTTGAAATTCATGCAAATTTCTTATAATACACATTTTCTGTGAACTTTTTGAAGACCCCTTGTAAAAGTGAGATCACGCAGTATTTGTCCTTCTGTGCCAAACTTATTTCACTTAACGTAATGTTCTGTAGGTTTATCTATGTTGTAAATGACAGGATTTCATTCTTTTTGTGGCTGAATAGTACTCTATTGTGTGTGTATATTACATTTTTATTATTTATTATTTATTATTTATTATTTATTTACCTTTTTTGAGTGAGAGTTTCATTCTTGCTGCCCAGGCTGGAGTGCAGTGGCATGGTCTCAGCTCACTGCAACCTCCACCTCTTGGGTTCAAGCAATTCTCCTGCCTCAGCCTCCTGAGTAGCTGGGACTACAGGCACTCAGCCTTATCTTGCTGAGTAGCTGGGATTACAGGTGCCCACCACCAAACCTGGCTAACTTTTTTGTATTTTGAGTAGAGATGGGGTTTCACCATGTTGGCCAGGCTGGTCTGGAACTCCTGACTTTAGGTGTTCCACTCGCCTTGTCCTGCCAAAGTGCTGGAATTACAGGTGTGAGGCACCATGCCTGGCCTTTTTATTTTTTTAAGAGACAAGGTCTTGCTCTGTCACCCAGGCTGGAGTTTAGTGGTACAATCATAGTTCACTGCAGCCTCAAGGACCTGGGTTAAAGTAGTCCTCTCACCTCAGTCTCTTGAGTAGGTAGGACTACAAGTGTGCACCACCATGCCTGGCTAATTAATTTTTTTTTTTTTTTTTTTTTAGTGTAGAGACAGGATCTCACTATGTTGCTCAGCCTGGTCTTGAACTACTGGCCTCAGGCAATCCTCCTGCCTCTGCCTCCCAAAAGCACTGGGATTACAGGCATGCATCACTATATCTGGCCTACATTTTTATTTTTATTTTATATATATATATATATTTTTTTTTGAGACAGAGTCTCACTTTTTTGCCCAGGCTGGAGTGCAGTAGCGCGATCCTTGGCTCACTGCAACCTCTGCCTCCTGGGTTCAAGCAATTCTCCTGCCTCAGCCTCCTGAGTAGATGGGACTACAGGCACCTGCCACCATATCTGGTAATTTTTGGGGGGTTTTTAGTAGAGACAGATTTTTACCATGTTGGCCAGGCTGGTCTCGAACTCCTGACCTTAGGTGATCCGCCCACCTTGGCTTCCCAAAGTGCTGGGATTACAGGTGTCAGCCACTGTGTCCAGCCTATCTGGCTTACATTTTTAAATCCACTCATTCATTGATGGACACTTAATTTGATTCTATGTCTTGGATATTGTGAATAGTGTTGCAGTAAACATGGGAGTACAAATATTTCTTCAACATATAGGTTTCATTTCCTTTAGATATATGGCCAGTAGTTGGATTGTTGGGTCATATAACAGTTCTATTTTTAACTTTTTGAGGATATTGTCCATAATGGCTGCATAAATTTACATTCTCACCAATTGTGAGAAAATCTCCACATTCTTGCCAGCATTTGTTTGTTTGTTTTTCTCTTTTTGTAATAGCCACTCTAACTGGGGAGTGACATCTCATTGTGGTTTTGATTTGCATTTCCCTGATTCTTAGTGATGTTGAGCAGTTCTTCATATGCTAGTTAGGCACTTGTATGTCTTATTTTGGTGAATGTCTAATCAGATATTTTGCCCATTTTTAAATTAGGTGATTTAATTTTTTGCTTTTTAATTGAGTTTCTGGTTTAATTTTTTGCTATTTAATTGTTTGAATTTTTTATAAATTCTGGATATTTACCTTTTGTCAGATGCAAGGTTTGCAAATATTTTGTCCAATTAAGTTGTCTTTTTGTTCTGCTTATTGTTTCCTTTACTGAGCAGAAGCTTTTTAGCTTAATGTAATCTCATTTGTCTGTTTTTGCTTTTGTTGCCTGTGGTTTTGAGGTCTTATCCAGAAAATCCTTGCCCAGACCAATATCATGAAGCATTTCCTCTATGTGTTTTCTTCTAGTAGTTTTATAGTTTCAGGTCTTACATTTAAGTCTTTAATCCATTTTGAGTTGATTATTTTATATGGTGATACATAGGGGTCTAGTTTCATTCTTGTGCATGTGGCCATAGTTTTCCCAGCATCATTTATTGACAAGGCTTTTTTCAATGTGTGCTCTTGGTGCCTTTGTCAAAAATAATTTGGCTGTAAATACGTGGATTTGTTTCTGGGTTTTCTCTTCTGTTTCATTGATTTATGAGTCTGTTTTTATACCAGCACCATGATATTTTGGTTACTATTGTTTTGAAGTATATTTTGAAGTCAGGTAGTGTGATACCTCTAGCTTTCTTCTTTTTGCTCAGATATCTTTGGCTATTTAGGGTCTTTTGGGCTTCTGTAGAAAATTTAAGATATTTTTCTATTTTTGTGAAGAATGTCATTGGTATTTTGATAGGGATTACATTAGTTCTGTATATTGCTTTGAGTAGTATGAGCATTTTAACAATATTAATTCTTCCAAATCATCATCATGGGATATCTTTTCATTTGTGTCTTCTTCAATTTCCTTCCTAAATGTTTTATAGTTTTTATTTTAGAGATATTTCATCTTCTTGGTTAAATTTATTTATAGGTATTTCTTTTTTTTAAGGTAATCAAATAGATAAATCTTGAGCTAGACCAATTAAGAAAAAAAGAAAGACAAATAAATACAATCAGAGATAAAAAAGTAGACATTTCAATTTATGGTCAAAGAAACACAAAGGATTATTATGAACAACTATATAACAAAAAAAAATTGGAAAACCTAGAAGAAATGGATAAGTTCCTAGACACATACAACCTGCCAGGACTGAATCATGAAGAAGTGGAAAACCAGAACAGACCAATAACAAGTAATGAGATTGAATCAGTAATAAAAAGTCTCCCATCAAAGAAAAGCCCAGGTCCTAATGACTTTACTGCTGAATCCTTCCAAACACATAAAGAACAAATACCATTCTTCTCAAACTATCCCAGTAATTGAAGTGAGGGAAATTTTTCCTAACTCATTCTTTGAGGCCAGCAATACCCTGATACCAAAACCAGACAAGGACACAACAAAATAAGAAAACTACAGGCCAATATCCCTAATGAACATGTACATAAAAGTCCTGAACAAAATATTAGCAAACTGAACCCAGCACATCAGAAAGATCATTCACCACAATCAAGTGGGATTTATTTCAGGGGTGCAAACATATGTAAATCAAAAAACATGATACACCACATTAACAGAAAGAAGAACAAAAACCATATGATCATCCCAATAGATGCAGAAAAAGCAATTGATAAAATTTAATACCCCTTTCTGATAAAAACCCTTCCAAATTAGATAGAGAAGGAACATACCTTAACACAATAAAGGCCATGTATGGCAAACCCACAGTTAACATCATACTTGAAAGGGGAAAAGTAGAAAGCTTTTCTTCAGAAATCTAAAACAAGATAAGGATGCCCACTTCGCCACTTTTATTCAACAGAATTCTGGAAGTCCTCGCCAGAGCAATTAGGCAAAAGAAAGAAAGAAAGGTCATTTAAATTGGAAATGAGAAGTCAAAAATTGTCCCTGTTTGCAGACTACATGATCTTATATATGAAAAACCCTACGCACTTCACCAAAATACTGTTAGGGCTAGAAAATAAATGCAGTAAAATTGCAGAATACAAAATACAAAATGCTAATTAGTAGCATTTTTATATGCCAACAGGAAACTATCTGAAAAATAAATCAAGAAAGCAGTTCTGTTTGTAATAGCTCATGGTGACTATTTCTCTTATTCTTTCTGCATTTAGATATTGGAAATCTGTAGAGAAGACCTGTTACTTCTCCATTTTTTTATTCAATTATTTATTTATTTCAGTATGGACTCAAAGGTATTTAGTTTATTTTCTGGGTCATAATCCAGTACTTTGTGGTTCAGATTGTTTAATCTGTGGACATTGAGAACTCTTTCTCAATGAATTCTGTCAATTGAGAGCTCTCATGTTTTTTTAACATGCTTCCATCCTTTTGTGAATACTTCCTTACAGTCTGGTACCACAGAGTTTTTCAGCATCATCTTGTATTTTCCCTGACTCCACTCTGGAATGAACCACGTCATTAAGGAGCTGCTGGGCTAATTTTCAAGGCTATTTATAAGTATTATTAAAATTATTTCCAGAAAGATTGTATACCAGTTTTCACTTTCACTAGAAGCCTCAATGGTATTTAACAAACTTTGTCAATTAACTCAGTAAACATTTTACTAACTTTCTTTTGTATTCCATTTACAAGTTTTCTTTCTTTCTTTCTTTCTCTTTTCTCTTCCTTTCCTTTCCTTTCCTTTCTTTCCTTTCTTTCCTTCCTTCCTTTTGAGAAGGGGTCTTGCCATGTTGCTCTTGCTGGAGTGCAGTGGCTGTTTACAGGCATGATCATCACAGTGCACTGCAGCCTCCGAATCCTGGTCTCAAGCCAGCCTCCTACCTCAGCCTCCCAAGTAGCTGGAACTGCAGGCACACACCACCCTCCCTGGCCTGCTTTGTCTTTTTTCTTTAAAAATAACAGCTCAAAAGAAACATTGAACTATTTGAAACATTATTTAATTTAGTTTACCAGTAAGGTGAATTTCATGAGTAACACGGTATTACTGAAATACTTGTGTACTTGACTCCCTTGTACATTATAAGGTATAAGTTATAAGTCTCCAGCCTCATCATTACAGATCCTCACTAGATACCATTTTGGCCATGACAATTTTCAGTCTTTGAATAATGAATGCAATGGTTCCTTTCCTTCCTCAGAAATGGCATTCTTTTTGATTCTTTTTAATTTTTAAGAGCAAAGTTGAAAGAGATCCAATTAACAAGGTGTTTCAGTGTCTTATCCTTTTCCAGGCTTACTGTTTATTACAATATGATAGACTAGACAGAGACACTTGTTTTTATTTATTCTATTAAGATTATTTTATATACTTTCATTTATATCACTTCTTATGAAGATATTCTTATTTGAACTATCCAGTAGCTTTTGTATCATCAAAACCACGTTGAAGAACTGCCCTAAAGCCATAATATGTGACAAATTTGACAAAAGTAAAATTTCTAGGCCTCACCATATGTTGTTAATGAAGTGAAGCATGATTATTTGAACCTTGCTCATAATGCTCTGATTTAATAATCCTGCTTTTTATCTTTAAGTGGTTTGAAAAAACAATTAGTTCTAAAGAGCTGAAATTAGGAGTAATCTATTTTAAATTGAGTAATCTTGTAACAGTTATACCGTAGTAATTGTTTCACATTCATTATGGTATTGTGAAAATAGTAGTACTTTCTATTTAGATTTTTAACATATTCATTATAATTGGTTATCATGAAGACTAAACAACAACAATTTTCTAACATCAATCCTCTTAGCCTGATATTAGAAGTTGTTTAGATAGTAGTGCCAGTGTAATAAAGGGAGTTGTAATCTCCAGTAAAGACCATTTGTGTAATATAAGGTAATATAATATTTTTCTAAATCTTTATGAGAATAATGAAAAGGTGAACTTAATATCCACATTACCCATTAAAAACACATGAAGATGCCTCATAATTCAGGAACTTATAATTATATGATATTAATTTAGAAGGTATTGATTCAGCCTTGAATGCTGCTTTAGAAAATCAACTTTTCACAAAATTCCTTTTAGTATCTTATAATTCCATCTGTTTCCTTTTATAATTTCAAGATATTATTCCATCTCTTTTCACATAATTAATCTTCACTATCTCTTTTAGCAATATAATTCAGTATTCCTAACCTTTCACATCCATCTAAACACATTTCCCCCGTCTTTCCAGATGGTAGCATGGCCTGGTATAGAACAAAAAGGATGTTTATCTTTGATTCCATAGTATAGTGATATATCCCAATGTAAAAATAGTTAACTAAGTAGCCATTTTGATTTCAAATAGACCAAATATTTTAGGTTGAATCCTAGAACCTAACTTTCATAGTTGTACTGAAACTTTTGACTTTAGAATCAGCTTTTCTTGAAAAAATACATTTTTTTTCTGATGTTTTTCTTGGTTAAAAAAGTGAAGTATCTTGAATGGGAATGGAAAGGCTTTAGTTTACTGAATCTCAGATTGTTCCATAAAAAAAGATTTGATGATTATGTTTCAATAATTTATCAATACACATTTACATTTCTCTTAAAAATGATCTGCATATTTAGAAAACAAGGCACAAGAATGTTTGGCAAAATGCAATTGAAATTCAGAACAGTGTTTAAATATGAGTGGTTCATATATTAATGAATCAAATTTTAGTTAATTCATTTACATTAACTTAATTTCTGTTAATATTTTATTGAGTAAGAATGGAAGTGGTAATGAAGTGGCTTTCCTGTCTTGTAAGTAATGCAGTAGGAATTCAACTCATTTAGGGAGGTGAAATTCTAATCATAGGCATAAGAAAAATATTGCACTGCTTTGATCATAATGTCTTTGTGCAGATGATCCATTATTCATGAAAAATAGGTTGGTACAAACAAATAAGACTTAATTAAATTTCTCATTTTAAGTCAATAGTTTCAGCCTCTGGTTTCTTAAACTTTTCACTAAGATTTTTGTAGAGAAGACAAAACTCATTTCATTCAAGGTTTCTTTTCTCCAGTTTAGGTTAGACTATTAATGCTTTTGAGCTATGAAATCTTCTAATGGAAATCTCATCCAAATTCTCATTTATTTTTGTGGATCTGTATTTCATATCAAACTCCTTTAATATTTTTAAGTATTCTAACTAGAAATAGTGAAAGGGAAACAACCTGAGGCCAAGGTAATATGTAATTCAATATAGATAACTTATGTCAATGCACCTGACTGTTTTATGAATTAAATCATGTTTCTTTGAAAATTTGATAGAAGCTTACATTTCCACTGAATTTAATAATGAGGAATGTGCTGCTGTGCTATTAAATGAATAGAAATCAGACTTGAGGAAGGCAAAGGCCAAAAGGGTTTTACTTTTTATTGCTGCAGTTTGGATATTAGCATTTGAGAAAGCATTTTTTTTTTTTTTTTTTTTTTTTGAGACGGAGTCTCGCTGTGTCTCCCAGGCTGGAGTGCAGTGGCGCGATCTCGGCTCACTGCAAGCTCCACCCCCCGGGTTCACGCCATTCTCCTGCCTCAGCCTCCCAAGTAGCTGGGACTACAGGCGCCCGCTACCACGCCCGGCTAGTTTTTTGTATTTTTAGTAGAGACGGGGTTTCACCGTGTTAGCCAGGATGGTCTCGATCTGCTGACCTCGTGATCCACCCGCCTCGGCCTCCCAAAGTGCTGGGATTACAGGCTTGAGCCACCGCGCCCGGCCACTTTACTGAATCTTAATTCAAAATGAACATACATTCCCTTTAAATAGTTTGAATATAAGTTAATTTGAATTTTGAATTATGCATGCCAATAAGTGCTTAGTATTTTGGCTACTTTTAATTCAATTTTACTGGTAGTAATTTACTTATAATATGGCATATACACTTTTGATGAAAAACTACATCCAAATATGAGTTGATGTTTAAAAATGTTTTACATAGAAATGATATATATCTTACATATGATAAAAGAGATAGTTTTTTCGTATACAGTTTAAAAGTTTATCAGGTTGACTTTACTAAGAGAGGGACTGGTAACTACATTTGGTTCTTATATTTGTGACTGACATGGTCTTGCATTAGAAGACTTGCATAAGGCAAGATATTTAAATATTTTCCATTATTTGTCCATTTCAAATATGTCCATGTTTTTATTATTTGCATGCTATTCTATCATGAAGTCACTTAAGGAAAACTTTTATTCATTGCAAGGTAAAATGAATTGATTCAAGTAGAACATCTACTTTTGAACCTAATAGCAATCTATTAGGTTCACAATAGGGGTGGAGTGGATTCAAAATAAGAGAGACGGTTCAAAATAGGATGGGATGATTCCAAATAAGAGGATTTAGGGTGGTATAATTCATGTTTGTGATGGCAGCACAATGTGTTTGCCTGTCTCTTTACCCTTCTTTTATGTCCTGGTTTATGTATGCTATACAAAGACACTCCTTTCCTTCTGGCCTCTGATCCTTTTTTTCTTTTTCTTAACAACACTTATTAGATACTTATTTGTGTATATGGAAAGTGGGTTAAATATCTTAAGAGGTTTTAGATACATGAAATATCAAAGACAGAATGGAAGATTATGTTCCATAGAAAACAATAACACGACTGGACATAGTTGCTCATGCCTGTATTCCTAGCACTTTGGGAGACCAAGGTGGGAAGATCGCTTGAGTTCAGGAGTTTAATACTAGCCTGGCAACACAGTGAGAACCCATCTCTACCAAAAGTTAAAAAATTAGCCAGGCGTGGTGGTGCGTTGCTGTAGTCCCAGCTACACAGGAGGATGAAGAGAGAAGATTGCTTGTTAGAGGCTACACTGAGCTGTGATTGCCACTGCACTCCAGCTTGGGCAACAGAGTGAGACCCTGCCTCAAAAACAAAAACAAAAAAACCCCAGTAAATTAATGAATTAAAATTGCTTCACATCGTGGTGAAGTCTTATAATTTATTTTAAGAAAATTCTGTTTTTAGATTGACTCTATGAATGGATTTGAATAACTGTAAGTATTTGATCATATACAACTTTTGACTTACAGCAAGGTTTCAGGCTCAGCCAACATTTTGGTGTGCTCACAGTAGTAACCAAACTATCCCTTATTTAAACTAAGACATTAATAACCTTTGAAATGGTGTTTATGATCTTACCAATTGTTCTAGAGATATCTTGGAGATACTCAGAATCTTCTGTCCTAAGCCAGAAGTTTTCATAAAAATTTTTATTTCTACCCACTATTTTTCAAATAAAAAACATACATACAAATGAAACAAAATAACATTTATTTATTAAAATATTTTGGAGCTTTTTTGTACTGCAGTTTGGAGTGATAATAAAGTTACAACAATACAAGAAGGACTGGATCTTAACCCATCTAATGCTTTATACAGTAAATGATGAGGCATGAGAGAGTTACAGACCATTTGATTTTCAGAAGTAATAATTTAATAAGCAGAAGCAATTGATAGTTGGAAGAGACTGTTTTTATTCCCAAAAGTAAAATGGTTATGCTATATTAACCTATAAGTTGTCCTTAAAAAGGAAATAGAAAAAAGTATGTGTCAGGCCAGGTATGAACATCCTACTTTATTTATTGACATCCACGTGTTGGAAGCAATTCGGGAATTTCCTATAATTTTTTTTCTCTCTTGGCTTTATATGTTCCCACGAAACTATGGGCTTCTATGGAAATCTTATTAAAAATTCCAAATATACTAGTAATATTTTTCATACTACAAGACTTCTTGTTATAATATTTGCTCATAGCTAATATAGTCAGGGCTACACCTATATATATGGATTATGACAAAACATTTAACAATATAACCACAAAGAGAAATGTACAGAAAATACAACATACAATTTTTGTTAGCCTCATCCTGATATTTTTCTCCAGTTTTAGTAATTAGTGAATTAGTAATTATGTCATATTAGTGTGACTTTCTAAATGCATATTCCTTTCTCTAAAGCTATTACAGCGATTTTATATTATGTGAATAAAGATGCAAAAGTTCACCTTTGGTTATTTTGGATAAAACCTGCAGTAGGAAACACACTGTATTGTTTGGACTTGGTTATATTTTCAAGAAGCTAAGATTTTTTAAAAATATAATATTCCCAAAGATTTTAAGTGTTGGCTGGACATTCAAATTGAGAACCAAGTAAAGTAATTTTACATAAATTTGAGAGCCAGTCAAAATAATGAGCAAAGAACATTTATTGAATGCCGAGGGATGTTTGGAAACTTCCTTTTAATTCTTGTTCACTTTTGAGAATCTGTATTATTTACAAAACTCCTTTTTAATATTAGTAAGCATTTACCCATGGGTGGGGAAAGAAAATAGTCTAAAAAGGTGATAATATACTTCAATCTATATAACTTCTAATAATGCACATGACTATGAATCAAATCATATTTTTAAAAAAGTTTGACAGAAGCTTAAATTTCCACTAATTTAATAGTGAACCATGTACAAAATTTATCTATTACACCAAAGGTTTTCAGCTTCTAGTGCTAATAGCTTTTTTTGGAAAAGTGTATGTTATTTCATGATCTATTTATAATGCAGCTAAGCAGATAAATTGATTAAGTTTCCATAGGGTCAGATTCAGAATCAGGCTAGAGATGCATAAAAGTAAAGTATTTTTATGACTCATAGTGATAACTTAGAGTGCCCTCTGTTTAGATTCCTTGGTTTAATCCCATTAAAGACTAGGTATTTTTTGTGATGTTCTTCAGTTTTAGTAACTGAAATTTGCTTGATGATGCCTTTAAACCAACTGTAAAGGGATGGTTACTAAAAATAAAGCAATGCAAAGTTTCTAACTGGTTTGAATTATGCATCATAAATAACTTGGAAATATTTTGAAGCTCTGAGACAGAAAACACCAGGCTAAATTAATAATTTCCACACTATTATTCCAGATAGTGTGAAAGTCTTTATACCTATACTTTAGAGCTCAAATTCATCCTTGTGTAGCCCATTAAAATGTGAAAGTCCTATGTGTGAATCAGAAGAGATTTTAGGACATATTTTCAAACATCTAAATAAGTAAATATATATTTTGTAATCAGCACTGCTGATAATGCTCTAAAATTATAATTAGAAAATTATTTCTTCCTTTTAAATTAAATAAATTTCTTCAAAATTAGACATAACCAGTGTCATAGATATTTTTTATCCTTGATACAGTGACAAAAGTTTATGGAAAGCCTTGCTACTGTGATAGGAAAACATTTCACATTTGTTGAAATCCTCCCTTTCACCTGGTTTTCATATGTATTGTTTTTGAAATTTTCATTATCTTAGTTAGCAAGAGTTTTATGAGAGCATAATTTCTAACTTTTCCTCATTTATTCGCAGTTTTAAAATAGGTACTATTCTTGTAGCAGTGGCATATCTTTAGTGCTTAGAGATTTTAGAGTAGGCTTTTCAAAAAATCAACTGTTTCTTCTTCTGGAATGATTATACAGGATCTTTTTAATTGAAAACTATTAACGAAATCTGTTGTGGTTCCTCTTTCGTTTGGAGAAATCACACTGCCCTGATTTAACATTGAAACTTAGTACTTCCTCGGATGTCCTTGTAATCCCATAGTTAACAACATTTACATGCTTATCATGTTTAATAGCATATTTCCTCAAGTAATTGAACAGATTAATTTCAGGCATTTCAGCCTGTCAGGGTGATTGTCAAGGAACATATTTATTTTCATGTCCAAATTAGAAGAGATTAAACTATGAAGAATTTGAAATATTAATTGATCAAGATGATATGTCCAAATAAATGTACGTCTCATTTTTCTGCTCACAACTATAATGATAAAAATATTTTTTTGATGTTGTGTTTGATCAATCTTAGATCATTTACTGTGAAATAGTTTATATATTAAAGTAGTGTAGATATACACCAAAATTTGAAATGAATTTTAAAGCCAACTTAGAATTTATATATTTAAGAAAGAACTCCAGGAAAAAGATGGAAGCACAACATAGTAATGGAATGATTTTCTTGTGTTCTTAGAGAAAAAAGGGAAAACTAAGTTGACTCAGCTAACCGTAAAAGTTTTAGTATGATATTATTGAAATGTATAGTAATTCTCTTTCAAACTGTTTTCTCTGTAGCTTCAGTTTCCTTAACACTTGAACATAGGTAATTTCTAGTTCTACATTTTATACGTTATAAATCTTCTCTTTGTCATCCAGATGTCACAAAGATAAGGCAAGTTGGATTAGATGACCAGGTCCAGTCTCATGTTCCACTTTTTACTACTACCACTCGCTGCAGGGCAATAATACCAACCCAAATAAATGGCATGATGGCTGGTTTTTAGAAGCTCTTCAAAAGTTCTTTTACTAGTAGTATAGTATTCTTGCATTTTTCAAAATATTACTATGTCTATGACATCATTTCTGCCTCTGTCCTCTATATCTCTATGGAGTAATTAAGGCAGTAGCATTATTTTCCAGAAAAAAATGATATACAAAATCAGGCTCAGTTGGGCTAATTTAACTGTGATGCAATAAGTCAATGGCAAAACCCAGACTAGAACTCAGATGTTTGGAATCTTAATTTGGTTAATTTTTTTTCTGTTACTCTGTGAAATGGCAGCATTCTCTTATATTTTATTTATCTGAGGCTGCAGCTGTACTTTTCAAAACAGATAATCTTATGTGGTTACTTACTCATTCACTTACCCTCCATTTGAATATTTATTGAAAACATACGGTATATGCTATTGAGTGTTAAGGACTTGGCTCCGCTGACTTCAATTTCCTATCTAAGCTTAGTTCTTGTTTGGTAAGAACTTTGAAGTGCTTATTGCGATATTTATTGGAGTATTGTTCATCCTGAGACTATAATAATTGATAAATAGGACCAAATATTCTTTAAAAATAATAAATTCCAAATATTTGAAACAATTAATATAATTTAGTTGTAAAAAATAGAGAGTTAAGGTTTCCACTGATCACCAACCCTTAGTGCTAGTCTCCTCCAATTTTCCCAGAATTAACCACTGTTTCAGTTTGGTGACTATGCTTCCAGACCTGGCATGTACATAATACATAACATTGTGGGTGTACCCCAATATGGTATACTATTGCTTTATAAATTGCTTTTTTATTAAAACAATATGTTTTGGAGATCTATGCATGTTGGTTGATTGATCTATCTTATTGTTTATCTGTTGCATATTCTATAGTCTATGTAACTATTTCTCTACTGATGGGCATTTAGGTCATTTAAAAAATTTTTTTTTCCTTTTATAAGTAATGTCTCAATGAAAAACTTATGTGTGTTCCTGATAGATATTGAGATCCCTAGTAGCATTAAAAATTATACTAGATTTTGAGAAAATTGTCCTCCAGATTGGCTGACCCAATTTTTGTGCAGTCTTTGAGATTTTTAAACTTGCACTTTCTCCCAAATGTGATATTATTAAAAAATTGTGGGCCAGGAGCAGTGGCTCACACCTGTAATCCCAGCACTTTGGAGGTCGAGGTGGTGGATCCCTTCAACTCAAGAGTTTAAAACCAGCCTGGGCAACAAAGTGACACCACCATTTCTACAAAATTAGCTAGGCATGTGCCTGTAGTCCCAGCTACTCAGGAAGCTGAAGTGGGAGGATGGCTTGAGCCTGGGAGGTAGCGGTTGCAGTGAGCCAAGTTGCAGAGTGCCACTGCACTCCAGCCTGGGCGGCAGAGCGAGACTCCGTGTCAAAAAAAAAAAAAAAAAAATAGACTACTTTTTCTTATAGACACTTAAGATTTCTTATAGATTCTGACATTTTGTTTATTAATTATATTTCACATCTCGTTTTCTAGGTTTATTTTATTTTTAAATCAATTTTATTTTATTTTGCCTGTATATTCGTGGTGTTTTTCTTTAGAGGTTTTTCATAGGGTAGTTAAATTTATCAATCTTTTCCATTTGTCAATTTTTGCTTTTTGTATTTTAGTCAAGTTCAAAAATATATTCTCTCATATGTATTATATGTTTTAATACTTTTTTGGTCTTTAGACATAAATAGACATTTTTTTATAGTGCTTTAAGACAGGTATTTAACCTTATTAAACCAAATTTAATGCGCTTTAAAAAGCTAATCTTTTTATTTTGGAATAAATTCAGATTTATAGAAAGGATACAAAGATAGAGGGCCCCCATATATTCTTTACCCAATTTCCTCTACTATTAGTGTCATGCATGGTAACTTTTTCCAAACTAAGGAATTAACATTGGTGTATTACTTTCAACTAAGCTATAGATTACATTCATATTTCACCAGTTTACCCACTAATGGCCTTTTTCTGTTCCAGGTTCTCATCAAGAATACAATATTGAACTTAGTAGTCATATCTCCTTAGTCTTCTCTGATTTGTGACAGTTTCACTCTTCCTTTGTTTTTCATGATCTTGATACTTTTGAAGAGTACTGGTCAGATATGTTGTAGAATGTTCCTTCATTTGGACTTGTATGACGTTTTCTGCATGATTAGACTGGGGTTATGTGATTTTTGGGAAGAACACCACAAAGGTGAAGTGTCTTTTCTCATTACATCATATCAGGTGGTGTGGTACGTGATAATGGTGACAGTAGTGGCCCGTCTGGAGCAGCTGCTGCAGGAACACCAGCTGCAGCGGCGGAGGCCTGGCCAGGGCTGTGTGCTTGGCCATAGAGCCAGCAGGGACAGGGAGCAGGAAGGAGGCCCGCCCCCTACTGAGTTGACCCGACTGAGGACCTCCGCGATTCTGTGTGCAGCTGCAGCCGCCTAGCTGTGGCTGTGGACGTGGGCATCCCTGCACTCTTGGGGGTCCTGGGAAGACCCCCTGCCCTGACAAGCTTGGAATTGTCAGCTCCTGTTCCTCCCGCCTGTTGACACCTGCTCTAATTTCGGAGCAAAAGTTGAGACCAAGCCCAGGGGCTGTTGCAACCTGGCTGGGTGTGTACCCACTGAAGGCGGCACTTACACACCAACCCCCTGCTGCTTTGGCCTCCTGTGGACTTTGGGTGCCAATGAGCACGGGAGGGAGGCTGAGTGGGGGCTGAGGGCAGCTAGGCATGGGCCTGCAGGTGTACCTCAGCAGGAACAGCCTGGGCGCCATGGACAGCATGTTGTTGGCGGCAAGAGGCAGACAGGCTCTTGGGCAGAAAGGGCAGGTCCCTGGAGAAGCCCCACCTACGAGCCAGAGACGGCCTGAAGCCTGGAGGCTGAACTGTCAGTTCTGGGTGGAGTCTGCCACCTGGAGTGAAAACTTACGGTGCTTTTTCTAGGCCTTTCCATGATCACCCATGGATCAATCAGCATGCACTTCCTCCCTTCCGAGGCCATAACTCCACCCCCACTCCGGACTCAGCCAGACTCATACAGATGTTGGGACTACCAGCTGTAGGAAGGAGCTACCCTCTTTGGGACTCCTCACCTGTTCAGGATAAACTGCCTGTGGAAAGGAACTACCCACTGTGGGTCTCCTCTCTGCTGAGAGGACACTCATCTGGACAACTTGCCTGTGGAAAGGAGCTACCCACTGCTGGTCTCCTGAAAGCTGTTCTGTGGCTCAGTGAAGTTCCTCTCCACCTTGCTCACCCTCCAGTTGTCTGTGTACCTTATTCTTCCTGGATGCAGGACAAGAACTTGAGACCCACCCAATGACCGGACTGAAAGAGCTGTAATACAAACAGGGCTGAAACATGCCCCCCTGCTTGCCACGTTGCAAGTGACAAGAGGAGACAAGAGCTTCAGCCTTTCAGGGAGCCCAGATCTATGGGCTCCCTGAGCCAGGGCTGTGACACCCTTTTTGGGGCTCTGTGGTTTCTGGCATCTTCAAACTTCTGGGCGCCACCAAATTCCCCAATTCCAGATGTGGGTGCCCACAGCAGAAGCCACAAGTGGTACATCTGGTCCTGCTGCAGACTTGCACGGAGCCGGCACCTGTGCCGGCGCCTGGAGCTGCCTGCCCCACCACAGCAGCTGGCATGCCTGACTGTGTGCAGTGGCCAGACCCTGAGCTTGCTTACCCACACACCCCTCACTGCTCCGCACCTAGCTCGCCCTTGGCAGGTGTGGGATCCAGCGCCTGCTGGGCTGAATGGGCGGAATGAGCCCAGTGGACCTGAGCAATACTCAGGCAGAAGGCGCCGCTGGCCACAGAGGTTTCTGGTTGGCAAAGTGACACCCCAAAGATCCTGTGACAATATCAACCTGACTTATCACTTGGTGATGTTAATCTTGATCACTTGGTTACCGTGATGTCTGCCAGTTTTCTCCACTGTAAAGTTACTATTCTATCCTTTTCACGCTTTACATTTTAGAATACACTCATTAAGTCCAGCCCACACTCAGGGGAGGGGAAGCTCCACCTCCAGGAAGGGAGGAGGTATCTATGTGCATTATTTGTTCTCATTCATTATTTGTACTTTTTGTTCTGTGAAGAAAGTTTATCCCTTATCTTCCATTTATCTGTATTCAATCATTTATTTATATCAGTATGGCTCATGCATATTTCTTTTACATGTTGAGGTATAAGTCAATACTATGTTATTTATTTTCTTGCTCAAATTGTTACAGCTTTGGGCATTGGAAGTTTTTTCTTGTTTTGAGGGATCATGTTGAATGAAAGAGAAAAGATATATATATATATACACGAAGAATTTTAAAACTTCAGAAGTAATAACATATACAAATATATTTACGTTTCTAATATATTGACCTCTTCCTTTGAAAATACTTAGGGCTTAAAGTGATATAGGACATTTCAGTTTTCAGGGTTCTCTTTTAAAAAATTTTATTTTATTGTGGCAAGAAAATTAGCATGAGGTCTACCCTCAACAAAAGTTTAAATGTAAAATACAGTATTGTTCATTATAGGAACAACGTTGGGTAGCAGATGCCTAGAAAATTTTCAATTTCCATAACTGAGATTTTATGATCGTTGATCAGCAACTTCCTATTTCCCCTTTACCCTGCCCCTTGAAAACTACCGTTTATTCTTTTTTTTTTTTTGACCTAACTGACCTTTGTAGAACGCTTCATACAACTGCAGAATATACATTATTTTCTTTTTTTTTTTTAAATTATACTTTAAGTTCTAGGATACATGTGCAGAACCTGCAGGTTTGTTACATAGGTATACACGTGCCATGGTGGTTTGCTGCACCCATCAACCCATCATCTACAATAGGTATTTCTCCTAATGCTATCCCTCCCCTATACCCCAATGCCCCGACAGGCCTCCGTGTGTGATGTTCCCCTCCCTGTGTCTATGTGTTCTCATTGTTCATCTCCCACTTATGAATGAGAACATGTGGTGTTTGGTTTTCTGTTCCTGTGTTAGTTTGCTGAGAATGATGGTTTCCCGCTGCATCTATGTCCCTGCAAAGGACATGAACTCATTTTTTTTTTTTTTTTTTTTTTGAGACGGAGTCTTGCTCTGTCGCCCAGGCTGGAGCGCAGTGGCGCAATCTCGGCTCACTGCAAGCTCCGCCTCCCGGGTTCACGCCATTCTCCTGCCTCAGCTTCCCGAGTAGCTGGGACTACAGGCGCCCGCCACCTCGCCCCGGCTAGTTTTTTTGTATTTTTTTTTAAGTAGAGATGGGGTTTCACCGTGTTCGCCAGTATGGTCTCGATCTCCTGACCTCGTGTTCCACCCGTCTCGGCCTCCCAAAGTGCTGGGATTACAGGCTTGAGCCACCGCGCCCGGCCTGTGCCACATTTTCTTTATCCAGTCTATCATTGATGGGCATTTGGGTTGGTTCCAAGTCTTTGCTATTGCCAATAGTGCTGCAATAAACATAGTGTCTTTATAGTAGAATGATTTATAATCCTTTGGGTGTATACCCAGTAATGGGATTGCTGGGTCAAATGGTATTTCTAGTTCCAGATCCTTCAGGAATCACCACACTGTCTTCCACAATGGTTGAACTAATTTACACTCCCACCAACAGTGTAAAAGTGTTCCTATTTCTTCACATCCTCTCCAGCATGTGTTGTTTCCTGACTTTTTAATGATCGCCATTCTAACTGGAATGAGATGGTATTTCATTGAACCCCATTTATTATGCTTTCTGTTTCTATGAGTTTGATTATTTTAAATACCTTATATAAGTGGAATAATGCAGTATTTGTCTTTTCAAGACTGGCTTATTTCACTTAGCAATGTCCTCAAAGTTCATCTATGTTGTCAAATATGGCAGGATTTTCTTCTTTTTTAAAGGCTGAATATTTCATTGTATGTATATACCACATTTTCTTTATGCATTCGTCCATCAGTGGACATTTAGGTTGATTCCACATCATGGATACTGTGAATAATGCTGCAAT
This sequence comes from Mandrillus leucophaeus, assembly GCF_000951045.1. Taxonomy (NCBI): domain Eukaryota; kingdom Metazoa; phylum Chordata; class Mammalia; order Primates; family Cercopithecidae; genus Mandrillus; species Mandrillus leucophaeus. The sequence goes on along the minus strand of NW_012101753.1, from coordinate 300,309 downwards.
TAATATGGGAATGCAGGCATGTAAATATCTCTTCAAAATGCTGATTTCATTTCCTTTGGATATATACCCAGAAATGGGATTGCTGGATTATATTCTATTTTTAATTTTTTTGAGGAATCTCTATACTTTTTTCAGTGACTACTATTTTGCATTCTCCTTTTGCATTCTCACTAACAGTGTATAAGTGTCCAATTTCTCTATATCCTAACACTTGTTATCTTTTGTTTTTTTGAAAATAGCCACCATCACGGGTGTGAAGTGATGTCTCACATAATTCAATTTGCATTTCTCTGATGATTAGTGACAATGACCATCTTTTCATATAATGCTGGTCATTTGTATGTCTTCTTTGGAGAAGTACCTCTTCAAGTCTTTAGTCCATTTTTAAATTGGGTTATTAGAGTTTTGCTACTGAGTTATAGGAGTTCTTTATATATTTTGGAAATTAAACCTTTATTTGATATATGACTTACAAATATTTTCTTCCATTCTGTAAGTTGCCTTTTTACTCTGTTGATTATTTCCTTTGCTAGGCAGAAGATTTTTTGTTTGTTGTAGTCCCATTTGTATATTTTTGCTTTTGTTGCCTGTGCTTTTGTTATTATAGTCATGAAATCATTGTCAAGACCAGTGTCATGAAACTTTTCCTCTGTGTTGTTTTTCTAGGAGCTTTAATTTCCAGTCTTATGTTTAAGTCTTACATCCATTTTGAGTGAATTTTTTGTAAATGGTATAAGGGACAACTTTCATTCTTTTGTATGTGAATATCCAGTTTTCCCATCACCGTTTGTTGAAGAGGCCGTTCTTTCCCTGTGTGTATTCTTGGCACCTTTGTCCAAGGTCAGTTGGCCGTATAGGCATGGATTTATTTCTGGGCTCTCCATTCTGTTTCATTGGTCTGTATGTCTGTCTTTATTCCATTGCCATGCTATTTAAATTATTGTAGCTTTATGATGTATTTTGAAATCAGGGAGTGTGGTGCCTCCCGTTTTGTTCTTTTTTCTCAAGATTGATTTAGCTATTTGGGGTCCTTTGTGGTCTCATATGAATTGCAAAATTGTTTTTTCTATTTGTAACAAAATGCCATTGGGATTTTGATGGCAATTGAAACGAATCTGTGGGTGGTTTTTGGTAGTATGAATATTTAAACAATATTAAGTCTTTGAATTCATGAACACAGGATATCTTTCCATTTGTTTGTGTCTTTTAAAATTTTCTTCTTCAATCTTTTGTAAGTTTCAGTGTACAGGTCTTTCACCTCCTTGGTTAAATTTATTCCTAAGTATTTTATTTTTTCCATGCTATTGTCAATGAGATTGTTTTCTTAATTTCTTTTTTAGATAGCTAATTGTTAGTATAAATACCAATAATTTTTGTATGTTGATTTTATATCTTGCAATATTGAATTTGTTTATTCTAACAGTTTTTTGGTCGGATATTTAGGTTTTTCTATATATGTAAAATCATGTTCTCAGGAAATAGACAATTTTACTTCCGTTTTTGATTTGAATGTCTTTATTTCTTTTTTTGCCTTATTTCTTTGGCTAGGACTTCCCGTACTATTTTGAATAGAAGTGACGAGAACGGGCGTCCTTGCATTTTCCCTGATCTTCGACAAAAAGCTTTCAGTTTTTTCACATTGACCATGATGTTAGCTGTGAGATTTATATACATGACCTTTACTTTGTCAAGAAGATTAAATTAGTCACCAAAAACCTCCCAATGAAAAGCCCAGGATTAGATGGCTTCACTGGTGAATTCTATCAAACAGTTAAGAAAGAATTCATGGCAATCATTTTTAAGCTTTTCCAAAGAAAAGAAAAGGAGGAAATACATTTAAATTCATTTCATGAGGCTAACATTACCCTGCTACCAAAACCAGACAAATACATTATAAGAGAAAACTATAGGCCAATATTGCTGATGAAGTACATGGAAAAGCAAAATACTACCAAACTGTAGTCAAGAGCACATTAAAAATTGTTTGGTTTTTTTTTTTTTTTTTTTTTGGAGACAGAGTCTCACTCTGTCAGCCAGGCTGGAGTGCAGTGGCATGATCTCAGGTCATTGCAATCTCTGTCTCCCAGGTTCAAGCAATTCTCTTACCCCAGCATCCTGAGTAGATGGGATTCGGGGTGTGTGCCACCATGCCTGGCTAATTTTTGTTATTTTTAGTAGAGACGGGGTTTCACCATGTTGGCCAGGCTGGTCTCAAACTCCTGACCTCGTGATCCACCCCCCTCGGCCTCCCAAAGTGCTGAGATTACAGCCAAAAATTCTTTTAATACATCATGACCGAGTGGGATTTATCCTTAGGATGCAAAGATGGTTCAATATTCACAAATCAATAAACGTGATACACCACATTAACAGAATGAGGGATAAAAATCACATGATCATCTCAATAGATATAGAAAAAACATTTGACAAAATTTGATACCTTTTCCTGATAAAAACTCTCAGGATTCTTTTGTCTTTTGAGATATCTTTCTTAAGCTGTTTCAACATATTACTGTCTATATTTTAGCGGCAGAGTATTAAGTAGTGAATGACTTGTTCACTGTATATAAAGATTGGCAATTTAAATTAAAAATATTCACACACAAGAACACAGAAAGTGACATCACTTATCTATTGTATAATTACTTATTTTTAAATAAATGAGGAGGTGTAGAATGTATTAAAACAAATGTGATCACTACTCAGTTATTATGTATTCTGAATATGGCTCAACTTTGAAACTGTATTCTAATAACATGTATAAAATACAAATATAACTCGATAATTGAATAATATATTTTTGCATGAAAGTGATATCTTTGAATTAATGTTTGGTGCGTGAGTCACCAGTTGACCATTTAAAAATTTCTACATTGACTGGCATTCAAGCCAATAGAACTTAGGCCTGAGAATTAGAAATTCTATTATAAGAATTTTCTAAAAATGTGCTTTGTTTTATAAGTAGATAGCTATATTGTGAAATGTATATATGTTCTTGGTTAATATCGGTGTTTATTTCATTTGGATTTACATATTTCATTTGGTTCTCATAAAAAATTGAGAATATTATAAGCTTAAAAATGGTGTTCTGAACATGAAGTAAAAATATTATGTAGTCAAATTTGCAAAGATTTATAATTTGTTAGATTCTGAGATGTAATATTTCAATGATATTCAAGAGTTGTCTGATGATTTCTTTCTACTTCAGTGAATCTGTTATTATGAAAATGTCTAATAATTGTAGCAAGCTTTAATAATAAACACAACAAATTTGCAGCATTTTAGAATAAATAATTTTCCCTTCTGAATATTTGTTTGTTATTACTTAATATATATGAATATTGGGAAGAAAGATAATGAGTTTTCAGTATTATCAAGCTTATTCTCTGAATTTCAGTTTATCTATCTGAAGAATAGAGATATAATACCTATTTTGCATGGTTTTTGTGGGGATCAATGAGATGCCATATTAAAGTCCCCTAGGATAAAGCCTGTCACATAAAAATATATCCAAAAATGTTAATTATTTTATTTTCTACCACAGCAGGTAAAATTCATAAAATTAACGTGTTTCATAATATATTGATCTAAATTATTTCTAGATTTAAGTCATTAGTTGAGTAAAGTTATTATAACCTACTCATCATATTTTATCCACTTACCTTGCTCTGAATACCCATGAAGAATAAATAAATATTTCATCAGGATTATTATTTTTTTTTTTAACAATGAAACAAATGTTCATAATTGACCGGGAATATTTTTTATCAAGAAAATACACCAATTTTTAATTTTATATGATATGATGATGGGCCTTTATGATACATATGATAAATTTGTTAAAGCTGTTTCTGTTATTTCAAAATTGTTAACATAGGGAGAAAATAAAATCTTTTTATGAAATTAAAGAGATAGCTTAAAAAAACTAAAATGGGAAATTATAATACAACAATATGCAATTAAAATAACAATCTACAAAAAATACAGGAGTAGTAGAAAATATAGATGAATGATGAGAGGTTATAACTTATTATGAGTTGGAGTTAAATTACAATATACCAAATTATAATAGACCAACATGCAATTATAATTACTTAATTAAATTATAATAGGACAATACACAATCTTCAGGGCAATGACTGTAAATGACAGAGTTAATAGCATGGCTTTTTTCTTTTCTATTTATGATGTGCTCATGACACAATTTGTCACTTATTTTTTTCTTTTCCTGCAAGCAATGAGTAGTTTTTAGATGTTAACTGACTTGTTAATTTAGGAGATAATCTTTTCAACATATGTTTACAGATTGATTTGCTGTCCTGCAAAGATCTAATGTTCTTGGTGTTTAGTCTTTCTTTTAATTTAAAGTCTGTTTGGGCTTCTTGACTTTGTGACTTGGTGGTTTTTATTCGTTTTGAGAAATTTTTAGCAATTATATTTCAAATATTTCTTTCATTGTTATCTCCTGTCCTTCCGTAACTTCAACTTAATGTAAGTTAGGCCTTCTCATCATATCATCTATATTTTCTGTATTTTCTTCTCCTCCTGTATTTTCTGCAGATTGTTTTTCTACCCTTTTTTCTATTTAATGAATAATTTCTTTTGACCTATCCCTCATCCACTGAGGTCTTAATTCATGGTAGATTTTAGTCCTATATTTCTAGTTGATTGTTTTATAAATCTGCTGTGCTACTTTTTATAGTTTTTAGTTATAGATCATTGCTGGAAATTTTAAGTTCAACTTTTATTTCCATCATCACAGTGAGCACAGGCTTCACATTTTTTTAAACATTTTGTTTCTGTGATAATTATTCTACTTGGACAACTGGTGGGTCTGTTTCTGTTGTTTATAATTTATGGTGGCCCTTATTCTTGTTATCATAGCTGGTTAGATTTTGACCATGTGCTACATTATGTGTTTGTCGAATTACTCATAGAAGTAATTTAAGGTTTATGATAATAATCGCTCTGACATTTTTTTTTTCTTCTGCTATTGCCAGGCATCCAGGGAACCAGCAATTCTGGATCATCTTTATCTGAATTCAATGTTTGTGATTTTCTGTGCTACCCAGATAATTCAGTGCATGACTGAAGTCAATGTGAAGGCTGTTTTCCTTATCATCCTTACATTTAGGGCACAGCCTTTTGATATCACATCACAGCCGCAAGCCCTCCAAATTTTGCTTTCTAATCTCAAGAGGCTGTCAGAAGTAGTGTTCAGTCTGTCAAACAGATAAGAAGTGCCCAGAATAGCAAGTGGCATCAAATGCTATACTCACCTGTTTGGTTTCCCCAGTAATTCCTTACTATCTGATTGGCTCTTCTGTGCTTGTAGAAACATGTTATAGTTCATCCATATTTTAGTTCTTATAAAGGATTTTAAAGTTATCATTGGGCATGTGGTCTGAGTTACCTGGCCCACTGTTACCAGAAGTGCAAGTCCCTTTATAGTAACTGTTTATGTAGATATTAAAATACATCTCTAAGCAGTTTTTTTGCAGGAAAACATAGACATATAAATCCAATTTTATTGTATATTGGAAATTAAAAACAAGTCCTGATGGCTATTTTATTAGTTCAAAATGGGATCTATTCTCAATATGTCTCAGAGTGAATTATTAATACTACATATAAATTCAGAACTTTATAGGTATCCATATTTGTTAAATAATTAACTTGTAAAGCAAAGTATTAATGAGTATATAGATAATCATGTTGTTCCATAAGAAATAAAATTTATAACACATGTTTAAAATTTGAGGTAGATATGAAACTTCTTTTGCTCTGAAATTTTTTTAAGGGGAAATTACATTAATTGTCAGAAAATAGCACTGCAATAATTCAGTTACATCTAGTAAGAAGATTAAAAATGTCAGTTCTTGTCTTAGGTATTCAATTTGACTTTTCATCTTCTGTTTGACAGCAATCATCCATGGGTCCCAACAACACTCAAAGGGAGGGGATTACACAAAGATATGAATACCAGGGGCTGGGAAGCATGGGGGCTGCCTTGAAATTCTGCTTAGTACTGTACTGATATAATTTTGGTCTCCACTCGTAAATAATTTAACAAACAAGAACTTCTATGGCTTGAGAAGCTCTATTTTATGAGTGCCTTGAAATTTTGCATTAAAAACCTTTAGCATGAATCTTTACTGTTTAGATTCAACATAGAACCTCAACCCAGAAGCAGAAAAAAATTAATTTAAAGAAAAATCCAGATGAATTAAAACACTTGAGATAAAACAATTGATAGGATTTGCCTTGCTGTTTAATAGGTTCATGCCTTTTTGGTTTCCTTGATAGAGAGTAGGAGAAAGCATTCTTTTTTTTTATATACTTTAAGTTCTAGGGTACATGTGCACAACGTGCAAGTTTGTTGCATATGTATACATGTGCCATGTTGGTGTGCTGCACGCATTAACTTGTCATTTACATTAGGTATATCTCCTAATGCTATCCCTCCCCTCAACCACTCCCCACAGTAGGACCCGGTGTGTGATGTTCCCCTTCCGGTATCTAAGTGATCTCATTGTTCAATTCCCACCTATGAGTGAAAACATGCAGTGTTTGGTTTCCTGTTCTTGCGATAGTTTGCTGAGAATTATGGTTTCCAGCTGCATCCACGTCCCTACAAAGGACACAAACTCATCCTTTTTTATGGCTGCATAGTATTCCATGGTGTATATGTGCCACATTTTCTTAATCCAGTCTGTCACTGA
>NW_012101753.1:197820-289517 GCF_000951045.1 Mandrillus leucophaeus | reverse complement strand
ATCAGAGACTGTGATTGCAACCCCTGCTTTTTTGTTTTCCATTTGCTTGGTAGATCTTCCTCCATCCCTTTATTTTGAGCCTATATGTGTCTCTGCATGTGAGATGGGTCTCCTGAATACAGCAAACTGATGGGTCTTGACTCTTTATCCAATTTGCCAGTCTGTGTCTTTTAATTGTACCATTTAGTCCATTTACATTTAAGATTAATATTGTTATGTGTGAACTTGATCCTGTCATAATGATATTAGCTGGTTATTTCGCTCACTAGTTGATGCAGTTTCTTCCTAGCATCGATTGACTTTACATTTTGACATGTGTTTGCAATGGCTGGTACCGGTTGTTCCTTTCCATGTTTAGTGCTTCCTTCAGGATCTCTTGTAGGGCAGGCCTGGTGGTGACAAAATCTCTAAGCATTTGCTTGTCTGTAAAGGATTTTATTTCTTCTTCACTTATGAAACTTAGTTTGGCTGAATATGAAATTCTGGGCTGAAAATTCTTTTCTTTAAGAATGTTGAATATTGACCCCACTCTCTTCTGGCTTGGAGAGTTTCTGCCAAGAAATCTGCTGTTAGTCTGATGGACTTCCCTTTGTGTGTAACTCGACCTTTCTCTCCGGCTGCCCTTAACATTTTTTCCTTCATTTCAACTTTGGTGAATCTGACAATTATGTGTCTTGGAGTTGCTCTTCTGGAGGAGTATCTTTGTGGCATTCTCTGTATTTCCTGAATTTGAATGTTGGTCTGCCTTGCTAAGTTGGGGAAGTTCTCCTGGATAATATCCTGCAGAGTGTTTTCCAACTTGGTTCCATTTTCCCCCTCACTTTCAGGCACACCAATCAGATGTAGATTTGGTCTTTTCACATAATCCCATATTTCTTGGAGGCTTTGCTCATTTCTTTTTCCTCTTTTTTCTCTAGACTTCTGTTCTCGCTTCATTTCATTCATTTGATCTTCAATCATTGATACTCTTTCTTCCAGTTGATCGAGTCAGTTACTGAAGCTTGTGCATTAGTTACGTAATTCTCATGTCATGGTTTTTATCTCTATCAGTTCGTTTATGGCCTTCTCTGCATTGATTATTCTAATTATCCATTCTTCCATTCTTTTTTTAAGATTTTAAGTTTCTTTGTGCTGGGTACGTAGTTCCTCCTTTAACTCTGAGAAGTTTGATCGACTGAAGCCTTCTTCTCTCAACTCGTCAAAGTCATTCTCTGTCCAGCTTTGATCTGTTGCTGGCGATGAGCTGCATTCCTTTGGAGGGGGAGATGTGCTTTGATTTTTTGAATTTCCAGCTTTTCTGCCCTGCTTTTTCCCCGTCTTTGTGGTTTTGTCTGCCTTTGGTCTTTGATGATGGTAACGTACTGATGGGGTTTTGGTGTGGGTGTCCTTTCTGTTTGTTAGTTTTCCTTCTAACAGTCAGGACCCTCAGCTGTAGGTCTTTTGGAATTTGCTTGAGGTTCACTCCAGACCATGTTTGCCTGAGTATCAGCAGCGGAGACTGCAGAAGATAGAATATTGGTAAACAGCAAGTGTTGCTCTCTCATTTTTGCTCTGGAAGCTTCATCTCAGGGGTGTACCCCGCCGTGTGAGGTGTGAGGTGGGAGGTGTTGGTCTTCACCTAGTGGGGTACGTCTTCCAGTTAGGCTACTCAGGGGTGGGGCCCACTTGAGCAGGCAGTCTGTCCGTTCTCAGATCTCAACCTCCATGTTGGGAGATCCACTGCTCTCTTGAAAGCTGTCAGACAGGGCCATTTGCCTCTGCTGAGGTTTCTGCTGTTTTTTGTTTAGCTATCCCCTGTCCCCAAAGGTGGAGTCTACAGAGGCAGGCCAGCCTCCTTGAGCTGTGGTGGGCTCCACCCAATTCGAACTTCCCGGCAGCTTTTTTTTTTTTTTTTTACCAGTTAAGACTCAGCAATGGCGGGCATCCCTCCTCCAGCCTCACTGCCACCTTGCAGTTAGATCTCAGACTACTGTGCTAGCAATGAGGGAGGCTCTGTGGGCGTGGGACCCTCTAGTCCAGGTGTGGGATATAATCTCCTGGTGTACCGTTTGCTAAGACCCTTGGTAAAGTGCAGTATTAGGGTGGGAGTTACCCGATTTTCCAGGTGTTGTGTGTCTCAATTTCCTTTAGTTAGGAAAAGGAATTCCCTTCCCCCTTGAGCTTCCCAGGTGAGGCGATGCCTCACCCTGCTTCAGCTCTTGCTGGTCTGGTCGGGCTGCACCTGCGGACCAGCGCCAACTGTCCGACACACCCCAGTGAGATGAACCCAGTACCTCAGTTGAAAATGCAGAAATCACCCATCTTCTGTGTCACTCATGCTGGGAACTGGAGGCTGGAGCTGTTCCTATTCAGCCGTCTTGGGCATGCCCCCAGCATTCTTGAAAAGTTCTTGGTTTTGTATCTGTTGAAACAAATCTGGTGTTCAGCTTAATGGATAGTAATTTTGGCAGAACTCAGCAAAATCAAAGGGGAACTGGATTTGCATATAGTATGGTGAATTTTGCTTACATTTTATTTATGATTATGAACACCAACAAAAAGTATTGAGATAAGTATAAAATATTTTTACCATGTGTTTAAGAAAATAGTTTCCTTTTTTTTTTTTTTTTTTTTTTTTAATGGAGTCTTGCTCTGTGGCCCAGGTTAGAGTGCAATGGTGCAGTCTCAGCTCACTGCAACCTCTGCATCCTGGGCTCAAGCAATTCTCCTCCTTCAGCCTCCCAAGTAACTGGCATTACAGGCACACACCACCACACCCAGATAATTTTTAGATTTTTAGTAGAGATGGGGTTTCACCTTGTTGGCCAGGCTGGTCTCAAACTCCTGACCTCAAGCAATCTGCCCACCTCAGCCTCCTAAAGTGCCAGGATTACAGGCATGAGCCACTGTGCCTGGCCAGTTTTGTATTTCTTTTTTAAAATTAGTATTTAAAAATTTAATTGCCACTTGCATGCTGTTGATAGAAATGTAGATTTATATAGCCTCTATGAAAAACAGTGTGGAGATTTCTCAAAGAATTAAAATTAGAATTACCATTCAGTCCAGCAATCCCACTACTGGGTATATATCCAAAGGAAAAAAAAATCATTATATAAAAAAGATACCTTCATTCCTATGTTTATTACATATGGATGTAATATGGAGCAAAGATATGGAATCAATCTGTGTGTCCATCTTCGGTTGATTGGATAAAGAAAAGATGGTATATATACATGATGGAATACTATTTAGCCATAAAAAAGAATGAGGTCTTATCTTTTGAAGCAACATGGATGGAATTGGAGGCCATTATCTTAAGTAAAGTCAAATACTGCATGTCCTCACTTATAACTGGGAACTAAATAATGTGTACACATGGACAGAGAGTGTGGAATGATAGACATTGGACACTTGGAAAGGTGAAAGAGTAATGGGGAGTGAGTGATGAGAAATTAATTTATGGGTATAGTGTATATTTTTCAGGTGATGGATACACTGAAAGCCATTATGCAATGAAAGTAGGTAGGAGAGTAATGGGGAGTGGGTGAGGAGAAATTACTTTATGGGTACATGTGTATATTTTTCAGGTGATGGACACACTGAAAGCTATTATGCAACATATCAATGGAACAAAATTTCACTTGTACCCCTTCAATTTATACCAAAATAAATAAATAAAAAATAAACAAAAAATGAATTGCAAAGGAAAACATATGTCCACAGAAATACCTGTAGAGGAATGTTCATAAGAACATTTATAATAGACAAAAAGTGAAAAATCTCAAATGCCCGTCAACTGATGAATTGTTATATAAAATGCAGCATATTCATATAGTGGAATATTATTTAATATTGGAAAGGAATGAAGTACTGATATATGCTAAGATATGAGTAAACCTTAAAACATTATGTAAAGTGAAAGAAGCCAGTCACAAAAGACCACATATTGTGTGATTCAATTTATATGAAATGTCCAGATTAGGCAAATCCATAGAGACAGAAGTAGATTAGTGGTTGCCTGGGGTGAAGAGGGGATGAGGGTTGGAGGGGGAAGGAAAGCCACTGCTGATGGGCACAGAGTTCCTTTTGAGGGTGATGGAAATGTTCTAAAATTGATTATAGTGATGGTAATACAACTCTGTGAGCATACTAAGGACCATTGAATTGTGCACTTTAAATGGTTGGGTTGTATGGTATATGAATTACATCTCAATATAACTGCTAAAAATGAAGAATTGCATGGCATTCTAGCATTTGCTTTAAATCCACAGTAAAGGTTTATTTCGGCTCTAACAACTTCTAAGTTATATTCTAGCATTCTGCTGAAACCAAATTATTTACTGCTCTCCTTACTTCTTTTGACTTTGAACATTTTATTGTATGGCATGTTCCATCTGCTAAGGCATGAGTATCCAAAATTGAAAAATACAGTTATGTATTGATGCATTTTCAGTAAGAACCAGTGGGAGTATATGAGAGCATTATTGTTGTCCAGGACTTCTACCGTATTTGGCCAAAAAATCATGTATCCTTTTGGATGAAAAGTAAAAAACAAAAGTACATTAACAATTTGTGTATTCATTTTTCTTTTTTTCTTTTTCTTTTCTTTTCTTTTTTTTTTTTAATGAGATGGAGTCTTGCTCTGTCACCCAGGCTGGAGTGCAATGGTGCGATCTTGGCTTACTGCCACCTCTGCCTCCCAGGTTCAAGCAGTTCTGCCTCAGCCTTCCAAGTAGCTGGGACTACAGGTGCCCAACATCACGCCCGGCTATTTTATTTTCTTTTTTTTGTATTTTTAGTAGAGATGGGGTTTCACTGTGCTAACCAGGATGGTCTCGATCTCCTGACCTAGTGATCCACCCACCTTGGCCTCCCAAAGTGCTGGGATTACAGGCGTGAGCCACCGCACCTGGCCATGTATTCATTTTTCTATTAAATTAGATTTATGAATAAGCTTTGATTACATGAGTAATATTTCAGGAGCACCCCAGATCACATATTGTCAGTTTAAAATTATAGCCTTAAGATTTTTAAATTTATATCATATAATTGCCTTTTCTCACTGCTGTTCATTAGGGTCTTTCAATTTAATTTATTTCTCTTCTAGTGTAATATGAACATCATGAAAAGGCAAAACAAGAATAATGTTGGCCAGGCGCGGTGGTTCACTCCTGTAATCCCAGCACTTTCAGAGGCTGAGGTGGGCAGATCACAAGGTCAAGAGATCGAGACTATCCTGGCCAACATGGTGAAACCCCATCTCTACTAAAAATACAAAAATTAGCAGGACATGCTGGCGCATGCCTGTAGTCCCAGCTACTCGGGAGGCTGAGGCAGGAGAATCACTTGAACCGGGAGGCAGAGGTTGCAGTGAGCCGAGATCGTGCCACTGCACTCCAGCCTGGCAACAGAGCGGGACTGTGTCTAAACAACAACAACAACAACAAGAATAGTGTTTAATGACAGTATTGAAACAGAATGAGTGGAAGTCTTTCTTTTGATTAGACTGAGTTTGGAAATCTTCAGGATAGTCTAATACTTAGCTTTCTATTTGAAAGTGCTTTATGGAATTTTACTGTATGAGATTTTCCTAGAACGCCTGTGAAAATGTACTGCTTTGCCTTTTTGCATTGTTTGTTTATGGATCTCTGAGGAATTCACTAATACTTTTAGGCTTTCTATTTGTTGGTTTCATTCCCATTTTTCAAATTGAATTATTCAAACTGCATAGTTAACATAATTTGTACAATCTTAGTAAGAAGTAAAAGTGTTGAAACTTAAGATTGCAACTATATGTATTATATATATATATTTTTTTCACTATAAATGAATATTTTCGTACTTTAGGATACCTTACTTCAGGCAATGGAATTTTAGTTAAACTTATAATATTCTCAAGCTAAGCATGGGATCTCATACCTTGTACTTTGAAAAGTGAAAGCAGTAGTTTCAAAAAATATGCTTTATGGAGATATTCTACTAATTAATAGTTATATTTAAAATGAATAGTATCCTGACTCTTTGGACTTTTTAATTTCTCCCTAATGCTGTAACCTAATATGAATGTTTGGGTAATGTATATATTTTTTATATTATAAACAATTGCTAAAGAGACTAAGAGATCATCTAGGCTCTTTCCTTATTTCTGGTTAGATTATATCTAAATTGTTTTACAGCTTATTTTTTCTACAGTAAAAACAATATTGCTTAAGCATTCATTTTTTTAAAACTGTGTGCAGAACAACCAAACCTCTTTATTCATTGTTTTGAGGAGACAAATATGGAGTGGCTTGCAGTTTCCTTAAAATTGTAATTTATTATAATTAGTGTGTGTTTAAAAGAGTTTTCTCTTTAAGGAGATGCAAGATTTTTTAAAAAAACCTTTATCTTCCAGTAATTTCTGTGACTGGAAACTATTCTACCCTATCAAAATAGGTAGCCTGTATTACAAAAATAATACAACAATAATAGCAGTAATAAAAACCAACAACTTTCCTCTTGTTTGTAATTCCCTTGTTTCCCTGAACTTTCCCTTCAGGCATCTTGACTCATGGTTAATCAGATTTCTATATGATTTACTAGCCATGAGAATGTCTGTATATTTAAGATTGAAATCAGTACATTTCAGCTTCACTCACAGCAGGATCTTTGAAAGTCATATGCATATATTTATAAATTTACTTCTAGACCTTAATGCCTTCATATTCCGAAGCTCTTTGTTTTGTTGTGTTTTGTTTTACTCAGGAACTGCACTCAGTAACAGTTACCTATTGCTCTCTAAGCTGACCAACCATTGCTATATCTGTGTGTCCTGCATAAATCTTGGAAGTGTCCATTGTGTTTTGAAGTGGATATTACTGCAAGGGTAGCTGGTTGATGAGGATGATTGATAGGTTGCCAATGCATTTGTCTTTAGCTTCCAGTTGAGAGGAAAGATAGATGTGGACCTGGCAGTTTTGGTCATGTGTATTGTCCACGCCCACCACCCCACTTAATTTTGTGTCCTTATGGGACCCCGTTAGGTAATGTGGTAAATTGCTCTTGTAAATTAGATGAGGGACTGTAGTATCATGCTCTTGTTCACAGCACCTCACTTGCCTTTTAGATAATTTCTAAGAAATCTTTTTATAACAGCCATATCCTGTTTCATTTCTGAAGGGTCTAAAACAATTTTTAAAATACTGGAACCAAGTTAGAAGAAAACAGCCATTTAACAAATCCATTTAAGGGAAATAAGAATACCAAACACACAAAAAATGAATTTAAAACCTGAAGTGACGAAGGTGTTTCTTTTTGCTTATTTTGTGTTTACACCCTTTCATCTTTTTCTTTGATGATTTGGGGCTGTATTTCCATTTTCTCTACACAATTATTTTTAAGTTTAGATTACCTACCTTTTCATTTTCTTTCTGAGTTTTCGCTTTACCTTTTAAAGGCCATATGTTAAGCTTTGGGTATGATATTGTGACTATTGCACCACATTGAAATGTAATGTTATTAAACACTCCCTTTTAACATACTTGAATCTAAACATGTCACTTATTAATGAAAGAAAGAAGATATAAAGTGAAGGAAAATATAAATTATAAAACTATTTAATGGAGGTGGAGGCTAGGAAAGTGTGGGGTGGGGATGGGAGTACAAAAGGGGAAGCAGGACACTCTGAAATATGATTACACATCTGTGTTGCAGGGTATTACAAAGTTGGAGTAGCAATATAAAATTTATTTTATCTGCATATTTTTTGTGTCAATTGGTTTCCAAAGATGTTGAAACAATATAATCTTGTCAAATTGTTGTTATAATATGAATTTTCTTGAACACCTGTTGGTTTGACCAAGAATTTTTGATGTTTCTGTAGCATTGGGGAGGCTGTATATTTCATAATCGCATACATTTTTTGTTAATAGATATTTATAATATTTGTTTTCCTCCTGCCAAGAAATTTCCTGAAACAAGGAAACATGATGTTGGGGAGCATTTCTCAGTAAGGTTTTCTTTAGTTTTGCTTTAGATTCACACTAGTGAAATGTTAGGCTTCATTTAGGGAATATTTTTAATAGTGGCTGTGGTCTACTGGACATGAAAAAAGTAGAAACAAGAAGCTCTGGGATTCTAACCCTGATTCTTTTTTTTTTTTTTTTTTCTGCATTGTAGTACTGTTTTCTTAGTAAAATGAATGAGAGTTTTGGTCATCTCTTTAACCATGTCATAAGAGTTATTATGAAGCAACAAACAAAATAGTTGAACCTTTTGTGCCATATTATCATTGAACTCATAACTAAAAGTCACTTGAGTTAACAAACAATCAGGACAGTATTTGTATTTAAACCTTGGTGAATTGTACAATGTTGATACAAGATCAAATTGAATATGTAATATGTAATGAGTGAACCAATAAAAAATGGTTTTTAGAATTTGTAATCAAATATAATGATGCATGCAGGAGCTATTATGCATTCTATTACAGTGGCTTCTTGTAAATAAAGTATTTTTAGTATATTTACAGGCTATGGCATCATTGCTAGACTATATTAGATCACTTAGATATTTAGTTCATATTTGAAAATAGACTTTTCCCATAATATTGCTCTCTTTTAAAACTGCTGTGAGAGGAATATTAGGACTTAGAATGAAAATATTTATGGAAAATATTGACTTATTGTCTAAGTTTAGGAATTTTTCTCTTTTTGTTTTTTTTCCAATTTTTGGGGTTTTGAGTTGATATAACATTAGAGAATTATATAGTACCCATATTTGCTTTTATGGGCAAAGTCAACTCCTTTAGCTTACTTGCATTTAATTTCATATACCTTATTTACATATACACATGGCTTCCTTAATGAACATAATTTTTCATGTGAGCTTTTGAAGCTTTGGCAAATAGTCTATGAAGCAGAGGCAACATCACAAAATTCTATTTAATATTTTTATTTAACTTTAATAAATGTGCTACAGTTAAAATTTAAAATATATTTCTAGAAAAATCTTGTATGACATTTAGTATGCAAGTTATTTCAGAGATTGAAGAATGTATTTCTGTAAGTAGAATTGCAGAGTGTAACTGAAGCCATCCTATGAAAGATGGGTTCAATCCAAAAATAGTAGCAGCTTTTGATCAATGCTACTTTGGTAAGTTGAAATAATCATGCTCTTTGACTTTTCAAAAGAGTTCATTTTATTTCATTCAATTCCGTGCATTTTCAAGATCATATATCTGAGAGGCTACGTAGTGTAATGATGACAAAGGTAAAATTAATATTTTAGTCTTGACTACAGCATGAATGGAATAATATTTTGATTGGAGCCCACTGTGATGTTCTGGATTACTAACTAAATATGACACTTTTGTTCTAATGTTGGTGGAATCATTTTGTTTATGTAGTTAAATTCTGTGTGAAGTGTTAATTTTTGCAAAGAAGAAGAGGAAATAGGAAAAAACAAGATAAGTGAAGTCCTGTGGGGAAAAAAGCATATTTGAATATTGATTGATTTCACTATTCATGTTGGGCTCTGGGGATTTCAATTATGGGCTGAATATATAGTAGTAGACACAATTCTAAAAAATGGCCAAATCTTAAGCTATTTGACAGCTAGAAAGAAGTGTTTATTTTTATTTTCAAAAATATACCTAATTTAAATATACAAATTATTTTGCACAAGCAAACTTCACATATAACACTGAGCCATAGAAATTGACTTGTGTGATTTGAATGGTAATCTTGGAGGTAGCTAATAAAACTAGAAAGAGTCCAGAGGCCGTCTTTTCAGTACAATTTGTGTGTTGGTTGTCACGAGCATCCAAATGTTTGCTCTTTCTATATTCAAATTCAGGTCTTTTTGTGGAAAATCCTATATATAGACTATATTATATATATATATATATAAAATATATAAAGGCTATATTAATATAATATTTGAAAAGCTTTCATTTAATAGGAAATTGTTTTATTGTAATGATGCTACTTGTTATTTCTTTTGCCTTACCTATAAATGAACACATATATTCTCGGGTATTTAAATTTTTAATGTTAAAAAATCCAAGATAATAAAAGAAGGACAGGTATCATGTATTTTTTATATAGGCCAATCTGAACTGAGATGAAAAAGCTATACTAGTCAAACAGCAATTGCAAATAATGAACTGTTTTTGATAATATCCAAATTAACCTGTAGTTTTCTCATGACAGAATATTGTACCAAGTAAAATTTTAGAAGCTTTGAAATGATACTCTCTTTGTTAGAGTGCCAGTTCCTTTGGTATGTGTTTCTTTTTGTCACCTGGGGCAATTTTTCCAACACGTAACACATGTGATTTTTTTTTTTTTTTCTGCGTTTGGAATAATCAGCTTTTCCCTGTGCTCATTAAGGGGGAAAAAACTGCAGCCAAGGTATTAGCACAAAGCAAGGTATTAACAGGGCCCAATCTCTACCAAATACCAAGTTTCTTTGTCTACTACCTAATTAACATACTTTAATGAGTTCACTAAGTTTAATGAATACTTCATGTAAAACTCAGCACTTTCTACCTCTAGATAAATCTGACACCTGATGTAACAGAGCTGGCTGATATTATGAATAATTCATGAGCTAGTATTTCTCAGATAACAAATAATAAAGAGTATGAGACATTTAATATGGAAGGAGTTCTTAAAGATTTGCTATATACTTACTGGAACATACTATAATTCTTTCCAGAAGTCTATTGAAATGCATGTTCTAGTTAATAATAGCTTGAAAGAAACAATGTAATTTACGTAAATATATTTCTGCTCATGTTAATGATTTTTAAAATGCCATGAACCATTTAATAGTAACACTTACTGCTTATAAGTTATAGTCTATTAATAGACTTGGTTACCTTGACACTATTGGGTTGGTATGCAGTCTTTTTTAGTTTTAAGATGTGAATGATAAACATTTCTAACGTTAAAAATTGACTTTTTGAACTGTTGAGATTGGAAGGAGTATCTATAATGAGATTGATCACTGTTATTGATATTGGGCTAATAAATGTAGACGTGCAGTTGGTGTATTCACCTCAATGTGAAGCCTTTCATTTGCATTATGTTGAGTGATATAATCGAGCTCAGAATTTTAAGCACCCCACATCTGGGTTTGGGTTCTATTTCTACCTTGTTTTCTTCATCCTACTGAAAAATGAGGCAAGGAGAAATATGGATAAATTGTCTAATTTTATGATTTTATTTTAGCAAATATTAGAAATATTTGCAAAAATTATTACTGTGTTCCAGATTCTGTTCTAGGAGCTGGTCAAACAGAAGTGAAAACTAATGTCTCTGCCTTCCAAGGGCTTAGACTCTAGTGGGGAAGATAAGTTAATTAATAATTGCAATAAAGTATGACAAGACCTTTGAAGAAGGTTATCAGATACAAACACTTAATCATTTATTATTCAGCAACAAGAAGTAAGCTTTAATTTGACATTGCACAGGGTGGGATGGGAAGATACTGTGACATCCATAACTTTTCAGCCATATGTCCAGTGTAATCTACAGCCATAAGCTAGTGTTGTGGACTTTTATAACATTGATAAAAATGTACCTATCACAATGAGTTGTAGCAGTTACTTTGAGAAAATATATTTATGTATTGAATATATATTTACATGTGTGTGTATATTGCAACTCTCAAGTAATACTGCCATCATTCAAACTACTTTTGCTCTTCTTTGGGACTTGTCTTCAGGTCCTATGATATACTGTTTTGACTGTAGTAGCAGATTTTCGTATTTTGAAGTTATATTTAGTTTCTTAAAAGAACCAAAAATCACTCAGAATAAAATATGTTGTATGAGGTAGCTAAACAGAGTAAATTCATTCTTGTTTAAAATAATAATAATAGAATAATAAAGACACAATCAAACAAAAGTATGGTATGAGACAGGATCTTTATTTTCTATACTTATAAACTCACTTTAAAGGTAGTTTCAGAAAAAGTATTATTATTCATAGCAGCAATGCTGGTACATGTTGCTTTGGTAACAGAAAAATTGTAGTTGCAGTATATATGTTAGTTGTCTAATAAACAACTCTGGCAACAAAACTTTGAAATACTCCACTGATTAAAGTATGGAATGTCAGATTGTCATGAGTTCTGTTCAGGTCTGACTATATACCCAGAATTTTGCAGTTAAGATAAATGCAGCTAAAGGGGAGAGGAAGAGGGGAAGAAACTTGAATATTCCTCTAAGGAATGGGTGAAGGCATCAGGAAAATTTAGCTGGGAGAAGAGAGAATGCCAAAAGGATATGATAGCTGTTTGAAATGATCTGGAGGACTTTCATGTAGAAGAATTAGGTTGACTCTGTTTGTGACAAGAGGACAAAACTAGAGCCAGAGAGTAGATTATACAGAGAAACAGTTTACCCCAAAGTGGAGCAGACAGCCTCAGAAGTAGTGAGTTTCTCACTACTAGAAGTAATCAACTAGAGAACACGTGATCACTTTCGATTATTTTGAACAGGGACTTTAAATATTAGATGATAGTGTTTTATCAACCTTATGATTCTATGACATCTGGAGATTTTTCTTTCCAAAATATGTTTTACTGGTGCAGGGAATCCATAACTTTCGTTACATATATTTCAATTTTCATATGTTGGAATATATTTAAGTTATAATATAGTCTTTTGGAACACATTACTTGATTTTTTTTTATTCCCAGAGAATATGGATATGCAAAATTTCACCCTTTTTAGTGGAGTCTTTTATAGAAGATTTCTAAATGGATTAATTTATCTTTATTCCTGGTTCTCTACATTTAGTTTGTGCAGAGAGCTAAGGCTGCATTTTCACCTTTCAATTTATTTCACTTTGAATGTTCTAAAGAATGCCTTAATTCATTATTAAATGTGCATTGTGTCATGCTATCAAGTTCTAGCTTTTCAAGCTTTATGATAAGAATTTTGTGTAGAAGGTATTTTCCCTACTTTAAATGAATTATTTTATATCTGCCTCATGTTGAAGCTTGCCTTCTGTCAGTATTTGTGATAAATTAGCTTCTGAATATCATTTGAAATGCTAGACACAAACTGTATGACTATGTAACAATTTCAGTATATCAGATGAAACAATTTATTTTTAGCCCTCTAGTTTGACTGTCTTTTATTTTTATGAAGAAACAGCTAAATTCAATGTCTTTCCTACCAAATTGGGATTATGGGATCATGTAGGATTTATGGCCTTTGTAGGCAAACATTGCTTATGAGGAACAGTGAAGGATATATCCAAGTAAAAAGTCACTTGGTCTGTTTCATTTATTTAAGGATTTATATATATACACAGACACACACACATAGAGATGTACATATAACACACAGACATACACACATATATAACATAAATATGGATTAGTGTTTTATTGGACTGCCTCTTTTCAGGTTCAAGCAGAATAATTTGGTAATTAAATATGCCATAGTTACTTTTGGTACAATTAATTTGTCATACAAACACTATTATATACATTGCTAATGTTAGTAACATACTTTGATGGAGAGATCATTTTATAGTGATGGACAACATTTTGTAATAGTAAATTGGTAATAAAATCATGTGGTATATAAACATAGGGCATAGTTGATATTTTAAAATATGATTAACCATCACTATTTATTTAGGGCAGGCAGAGGAAAATATGTTGCTCTTATTTTTGTTTTAAAGATGTGGCTTGTTGCTTCCACTGTATACAAAATAGTGAGTTGAATTATTTAGAATACCAATCCAGGCCTCCAACTGGGTGACACAGTGAAACTAAATAGACTTATTATGAAGCCATGGTTTGTTATATTTGGCAGTGGTTTGATATATTCTGCAAAGACTAAAGAAAACTGTGACCTCTTTTTCAGGGTTATAAATCCAAGATCTGATGTTAAACTGTTAAAATCATGACTCCATTGCCTACTGTCTGTGTGTGTCTTGCTATTTCTCTGATCCTCAGTTTTTGTATCAATAAATTTGTGTAATAATTATACTTACTTGGTGGGTTGTGGTGAAGATCAGATGAATTAATACATGTAAAGTGCTTATAATAGTGTCTGGCCCACAGTAATGAATAATGTTATCTTTATTATTTTAGTCTTTAGGGTCTTTCCCAGTATCTAATTTTCTGAGAAGGCGCCTTTTAAGTTGCTGCTATTCAGAGCTCTCTTGCCCTCCCTTTCTTTTTTTCTCTTCCTCCCTCTTTTCTTCTCTTCCTCCCTTTCATCTTCCTTGTTTTTTTTTTTCATCCACAGGATTTATTGAGCATTTACTATGGTCTAGGCATTGGATATAAGGGGAGGCAATTTCTCTTTTCCCTTTTCATTAAATATGCAAAAATCTGCTGGTCTAGATTTTGAGTTTTCCAGTCATTCCAGAATGAATGAGGCAAGGGTATTAGAATTTTTGATCCCTCACTTCTTCCTACATCTCAAGTTTTGAGTCCTTTCTGTGCTTGGCCAGGTTTTATCTTGTGGGTACATAATTTACTCCCTTAGTAATCTTTTTTATAAATACTAACAAGGTATTTATTATGGGGTATTTATAATATAGGTTTATAAATACTAACAAGGTATTATTAGGTCATGAGGTTAACTCTGCAAGTGTTTTTATAGTTTGGTCCAACCCAGTTTCCGTTTCTTAGTTTTGCAAAAAAATAATCTTACTTCTCTTAAGCATGTCTCTCTCCATACTTTCATATTTTTCTCACATAATTCTTTCTACTTCAGTATGACATCTCCTGTAGTCAGGAAATTAAATTCTCCAGGGTCCAGATCAAACCTGCCTCTTCTATGTAGCTTTCTCAGACCACACTAAGTGTAAAGATATGGCTTCCTCCTCTAAGAGACTATTGTGTTCATCTGAGCCACGCGTATGCTCCTTGCTGAGTGTTCTTTTTGAATGCAGGTCCCATTTTAATATTTCTTTCTTTCTTTTTTTGACGGAGTCTCTCTCTGTCGCCCAGGCTGGAGTGCAGTGGCCGGATCTCAGCTCACTGCAAGCTCCGCCTCCCAGGTTCACGCCATTCTCCTGCCTCAGCCTCCAGAGTAGCTGGGAGTACAGGCGCCCGCCATCACGCCCGGCTAATTTTTTTTTGTATTTTTAGTAGAGACAGGGTTTCATCGTGTTAGCCAGGATGATCTCGATCTCCTGACCTCGTGATCCGCCTGCCTCGGCCTCCCAAAGTGCTGGGATTACAGGCGTGAGCCACCGCACCCGGCTGTTACTTCTTTGTATCTTTCCCCCAATAATTTGGTACTGAACAGCTACAGTGATAACAGATCGTTGGTAAATATCAGTTCTATGGTCTGAATGTGTCTCCCAGAATTCGTATGTTGAAACTTAATTGCCAGCATGATAGTATTGAAAGGTGGGTCCTTTAAAAGATGATTATGCCATAAGGGCAGAGCCCTCATGGATAGAATTAAGACCCTTATAAAAGGACTTGAGAGGTTCCTTCCCTTCCAACTCTTCCACCATGTGAGGACAGCTTCATCCCCTCTAGAGGATGAAACAATAAGGAGCCATATTGGAAGCAGAGAGGATGGGCTGTCAGCAGACACCAAACCTGCCAGCACTGTAATAACTTCCAGAACTGTGAGAAATAAATTTCTATTGTTCATAAATTGCCCAGTCTCAGGTATTTTGTTATAGCAACACTAATAGACTGAGACAATCAGTTGATTTGATTAGTTGACACGAGGAGCAATTCTTTTACCTTTCTTGTGTTAAATATAATGTAAATTCAAAAATTATCTGACACTGGGGACTATTAGAAGGGAAGAGAGAGAGGGAGGGAGACAAGAGCTGGAAAACTACCTGTTGGGTATTGTGCGCGCCACCTGGGTGACAGGATTGTTCATACCCCAAACCTCAGCATCATGCAAAAAGCCTATGTGACAAGCCTGCGTATGTAACCCCTAAATCTAAAATAAAAAAGAAAACAGACAAAACATTGTCTGAAAATAATCCAACTCTGTTAAACGTTCTCATAGCATTTCAGAGTTTAGGAAATTTATAGCTTTTAAATTATAGTTATAGTGCTAGGTACTAGAGGGGACAGATAGATAGCTAAAAATTATCTCTGATATCAAGAAACTTGCATTTGAGAATGATCAAAAAACCCTATAAATCAAGCCAAAGGAAAACAGGTTCTTAAAGAATGGGAAGATAATGTGTTTTGGTGATGAGGGGAAAGGACTGTTTTATTTTGATTGTGTGAATTAGGGATTGCTTCATCAAGAAAGTTGCATTTGAGGTGAGCTTTGACTCTTAAAAGGAATTTGTGAAAAAGAGAATGGGGGTGTGGACAAGCTGTCATGATAAGCATGTAGGGTACATGGTGGGATGTACTGAGAAGTGCAGTTGGGTGAAGTGGTTTGGGATCAGTTCATTAAAGACCTGATGGCTTTTGAGAGCAGAATGACATGGTCTAAACTGTTTAAGCATAACAGCCCTGGTGACCTCTTTAGAGATGAAATAAGATTTGAGTAATTTGAAAAGGAAACTTTAATATTATAATAATCAGTTTTTCTTCTTCATGCATTTTTACAAACCTGATAAATATCTAAAGAGTGCCTTTCAAAATTTAATGTTTAAAAAAACAAAAAAAAAAGTAATAAGGAATGAAGTGACCATGTACTCCTGCTTCCTGGCTTTTTCAAATTAGAGACCATATTGGGATGCTGAGGTAGGAGGGTCACTTGAGGACAGGAGTTCAAGACCAGCCTGGGCAACATAACAAGACCCTGTCTAAATTTTTTTTTTTTTAAATTAGAGACCACAGTCTTTCTGATTGAATTATATATTTGTCTTACTGATTTTCTTCATCAACTTTTACTTTGAGGGGTGATAGAAACATTTCATGCAGCATTACTTAGCTTTGTGCATATCAGCTTCTGTCCTTTCAAGATTATATATAAAACAACAATTCACAATTTAGCAAAATGCGTCATAGGCATTAACCTCATGATTTAAATTATTAATCTAATTCTGAGTCAGTATTAAATCCCAATGCCAAATTATATCAAAGGGAATATCCAAATTTATACTTCTTTAAGTATAACTATGTGAATGGATTTTTGATCTTTTTCATTTAATTGTCCTTCTTTTGGCTATGTTAAAAATATGTATTCAGAAGTACAAGGTAAAAGAAAAACATTTTGGGATGGTACAGTTCTGGAAATGAGGACAGTTATTTGTAGGTCATCAAATAAAGGTCAAACCATTCTGGAGCTTTCTGAGTCTCAGGCTAATGCGTATATCATGTGCATGTGAGTCCAGTATTACTGCACTAGGAAACTGCGCCATGGAGAGGGGGATTAACTGTTTACTTACTGATACACTAAATGTCCGGCTAACACTCTTGTTGAAGTAGCGGAATAACAAACAACAGAATTCACTACAACATTCATGGATGAGTGTTGAAAGAGTCTGAGGTTGTATCTGGACTCTCCCTAACTCACCCTATGACCCTGGGATTTTAGTTTCCTTGTCTCTAAAATAAGTCACACAATGCATTCCCTTGATTCCAGTTGATGATGGATTTGTTGTGAGGGTCAGTTCCATCAGGTCAGGGTGTACTCTGAAATATTTGATAGAAATACCTGAGTGAAATTGTAATCATGGTTCCCAATGTAGGTAGTATTTTTAAAAAGAGAAGTTAGCATTATTTTAAAATAATTGACTGGAAGTATGTGAGGGAAGGGGAAGAATAAACACTTTTTCAAAATTCTATAAAAGGTACAATCTGGTAAGATTTTCCTAGCGGTGATGAATATCATCTACTTTGACAAATAGATTAAATAAACAATGTACCTTTGCTTCTCTATTTCATTAAAATGCCACTTAAAAATTAAAAAGCTTTCCTTGAAACACAAGAATCTTGGGTATAAAGTATTTAAGTATTTATACATTTAAAAAAATGAGAATTAGAAGTTCATTAACAATGACTGGTCATGGTGGCTCTCACCTGTAGTCCCAGCACTTTGGGAGGACAAGGTGGGCGGATGACTTGAGTTCAAGAGTTCAAGGCCAGCCTGGCTAACATAGTGAAACCTCGTCTCTACTAAAAATACAAAAATTAGCTGGGCGTGGTGGGGCACACCTGTAGTCTCAGCTACTCTGGAGGCTGAGGCAGGAGAATTGCTTGAACCCAGGAGGCAGAGGTTGCAGTGAGCTGAGATCACGCCACTATACTCCAGTCTGGGTGACACGGCAAGACTCCATCTCAAAACAAAGCAAAATGAAGTTCATTAACAAATATATTTGAAAAAATCCACATTTAAAAATAGGTAAGTTTTAATATAACAATCACATTTAATATCAGCTAAAATGATTAAAAACATGCTTGTAAGAATCATTAATTGGATATGTATTCATTTATCAACTCCTAAGAAGGCAGTGTGGTGCACTAAATTGATATGGAATGTGGCTTTATGCAGGTCTGAATTTGAAATATTCCTAGATGTATGACTTGAGAAAAATATCTTAACCTCTCTGAACTTCAGTGCCTCTATCTGTAAATGGGATAAAAATTTCTACCTCATAGCATTGTGAAGTAGCATTGGCATTGCATTTAATATTTAATATTAATATGAAGTAGCATCGATAATGCTACTTGAGGGGACAACTCCTACCTGATCACTGACTTAATTGGGACCCTGAGGCCTTCTTGAAACCTCATGAGTTTCCTCCCACTCTGTATTTGTATTTTATTCTCCAAAGATGCCATAGATGATCTTCATGAGAGTGATTATCTTTCTGATGGAGGGAGAATAGACCTGAAGCCTTGTCACATGGCATCTGCCCAGCTCAGATAGCACGGAAACGGCACCCCAGGTTTCCCAGGATCCATGTCTTGCCTTGGTAGCATTTTTCAAATAATAATTTTTCCAAGAATAAAAAAATCAGCTTCATTAATGTTTATTTTGGGAAACAGCTATAGGATTTAAAAAAATGAGATGTGAACGTAAAAAAACCACATATGCTCCTACTGTTAACCATGACTTTGTGCAAAGCTCTTGACTTCTATGGGTTGACTTTTTCCTTGTGCTGTAAAATAAGAGGACTACTAGATCTTTTTAAAGCTCCTTTTAAAACCTTAAAGAATTCTATACTTTTATAATTCCATGGACCTTTCTTTCTAATATTTTCTGTTAAATGATTTCTACATTTTGTTAAATATAAAATAGTTAATAGTTCATTTATAAATAGTTATTTTTCTTCACTTTTACTGAAAAATCATGAAAAACATGCACAGCATATGCTGTTTATTTTTAAAAGTCGTTTCAATATAAACATCTTATATCAAGATGGCTTTGTTCCTCTATGCCTATTTTAAATTCTTCTCCCACAAGTATTTGAAGGCCTCAATGAAATCATGTACTTTTTCCTTTTGGATTTTCATTTAAAATCAGAATTCTGTTTTTTAGTCAGCCGGGCTTGGAAAACATCATTTATGCTAAATTGCTACACTAGAACCTCAGGACCAAAGATCATGGGTGGATTTCAAGTGTTCCAGGAATCACTTGAAATTGTAGGTAAACACTTTGTGGGTATGCCTTGTATACTTATGTGGGCAGAAAGCTGTCATCAGATGATCAAAGGAGCCCATAATCCACCAAAAGTTAAGAACTACTTTCTGCATCAGACAGATCTGCAAAATAGTGTTACTTTGAGATTCTTGGTAGCCCTTACAATATAACATGGGATCAGGGAGAATGGGAATGACTAGTTTCTATCCCTTCTGAAAAGACTGTGGGCTCTGTCATGGAATGCGGATGCGGATGTTGAAATGCCATTTAAAATAATCTGGTCATTTATTGCCTATTTTTTGCTAGACTTTTGCTGGTATTTGTATGTCAAGCTTCTCGTTTCTTTTTCTTACTTTCTATTTCATATTTTATGGCAAATTTAGGTGGTATGGTAATATTTGGTTATATTTTCTATTTAGGAAACTCACTTTGTAGCTGAGACAGATTTTTAAAACTATGTTATAAATTCAATGAAGTTCTTTATTCTAGAGGCTAAGGCATTTAAGTTTTAAGTACTCTATTGACATAAACTGAGAGTAATTATTACAAAATGGAATGAGCTGTCCCTTTACTTTGGAGCGTTTAATTTTTTATATATCTACATGTTGAAAAGAATTGATATGAGAAATTTACCTTAATTCAAAGTTTCTAAGAATTAGCTGTAACTTAAGTTGCTTCACAGAAAAATCTTCAGGTACATTTAGAAAATGCAGGGCTGCCATGCTCTGCACTCATGTTTGTAGTTCTATGTAAATGGAACCCTGCAGGGTGTGCTGTTTGGTGATTCTGGGTAAATGCTATAAATATATCACCTCTTAGCCTATTAAAGGCTCTACAGTAACAGTTTATTTGATTACACAATTTAAAATATGCATAATATTGCAATGGTTTTGATATGGTTTGTTTGGCCTTGCCAAGTCTCACGTTGAAATTTGATCCCCAGTATTGAAAGTGGTGCTTGGTGGGTGATGTTTGGGTTGTTTGGGTTGATCCCTCATGAATGGCTTGGTACCATTCTCGTGGAAGTGAGTGAGTTCTCACTCTTAGTTTTCTTGAAAGCTGTTTGCTGAAAAGAGCCTGGTACCTCTTCCTCTCTCTCTCAGTCCCTCTCTCACTATGTGACCTCTGCATATGTTGCTCCCCTTGCATTCCACCATGAGTGAAAGCAGCCTGGATGCCTCAGCAGAAGCAGTTACTGGTGTCATGCTTCTTGTACAGCCTGCAGAACCAGGAGCCAAATAAACCTCTTTTCTTTACAAATCACCCAGCCTCAGGCATTCTTTTATAGCCACACAGATGGACTAAGACAAATATCTATTAATATTTGATGAGGCTGGTGCTCTTCAGAACACCAGAAAACTATTACAAATATACTTAACAAGATATCTTATTCTTGAGATACAGAATATTTTTCAAGAACATACTGCTACAGAATGTTCCCTCAAAATATTCAGTTCAATATGAATTGGGAAGACACTCAGAGAGTTTTCCCAGAATTTCTATAAATTTTTGGACAAGTAGTGGGAGGACGCATTTATCAAGCACTTATTATGTACAAATCTTTATCTTAGGGCTTTATATCAGTTATCTCATTTAATCTTCAAAATAAGTCATGTGATAGGTTCTGTTACTGCATTTGTTTTATATATGATAAAACTGATACATAGAGAACTAAGTGGCAGCAAGATTTGGCAAAGCTAGTGAATGACACAGTTAGAAATGAACGTGGACAGTTTCACAATGGCACATGGGACTTTTCTGTCTATGATTCTTACCGTGGCAGTACAATGTTACTTTAGGAAAAGGTAATAGATCACAGGGAGGGCAAGAGGTATATCCTGAAATCACATGGTCCTTCCTTTCTTCATCTACCCTGCTCATGGGGTCTGTTAACTTCCAAAGGTTTAGATAAGAGGCCTTTTTTGCCCATTATTTTCACTCACGTCATTTTCTTGCTTTTATCTTTTTTCACTGTGCATTTTAAATGCTAATTTTAGAGAGATACATCTTTCCTCATAACCTGACTTCCTTTAGGCCCAAATGAATTCCTCTGAGGACCCATATCTGTCCTAATCTGGATTATTGGCTTAGATCATGAATCTGGGAAGTTGGGACGTGACAAGGTACAAAACGAGAATAGCGCATTGCGTTTGAACTCAGAAGACTTCTGATATCTCCTAAGAGATGAATAAAATGCTTTGCCTCCTTAAAAACTTGGTCATTTTTGCTATTTATAGAGAGGAAGTACTGTATACATGAAGCTGAATGCTCATCAGTTCCCCTCAGAAATGGTTTTAAATAAGTATAGAAAAAATTGATTTTATTAATGCCAAAGTGAGAGAGGATACAGATATTTTTAAAACTTTTATTGATTTATAATATACATACAATAAGGTGCATTAATCTTATGCGTGCATTTGAATGTTCACAAATACGTATGTCTATGTAACCATCACTCTGATCAAGGCATACAACTTTTCCCACACCCAAAAGACTCCTCTATGCTTCTTTCTAGTCAATGACCTTCAACCACAGATAACCATTATTCCAATGTCTATCATCATAGATTAGTTTTACCTCTTCTTGAGTTTCATACACATTGAAATAATATATATGAACTCTAGTGTCTGACATCTTGTGCATATCATTATGTCTGTGAGATTCATCCATGTTCTTACACTGAATGGTTTACTATTTTTTCTATGTAGTATTTCATTATATGAATATACCACAATTTATGTATTTCTCTATTTTACTATCGATGGACATTGGATTTTTCCATTTTTGGCTGTTATGAATGAAACCAATATGAATATTTTCAAACATTTCTTTTTAATAGACATGTGAAGCCTTTCTTTTGGGTATATTACTGGGAATGAAATTGTTAGGATGTGAATACATTTAGTTTAGTACCTATTACCCAACAGTTTTCCAAAGTGGTTTTATCAATTTACTTTCTCACCAGTAATCTATGAGAATTCCA
The DNA here is from genome assembly GCF_000951045.1 of Mandrillus leucophaeus. Lineage (NCBI taxonomy): Eukaryota > Metazoa > Chordata > Mammalia > Primates > Cercopithecidae > Mandrillus > Mandrillus leucophaeus. The sequence goes on along the minus strand of NW_012101753.1, from coordinate 267,021 downwards.
GTTGCTCCACATACTTCCTAAACTTTGGAATTGTCTGTCTTATGTTTTAGTCATTCTGGTGTTTAGTGACTTGGATATTTTATGTACAAGGGACATTTAAAGACTCAGGTACTCTAGGTTGTTTTTCAGTTCAACAAATACTTATCTCAAGCTTATTGTGTTTAATGTGTGCAAATGCACTTATTGCTGACCCATAGTCTAAGGTAATAAATCATGTTTTGCTTAAAGAGCACAAATTCTTTTTAGTAAATATTTACTAACACTTGCTAAGTGCTTAGTAGTGTACTTAGTAATGGGAAGGATATAAAAGGTAAAAATGAAAGGCTAGTCCTTGCCCTCAATGATTGTACAGTCTGTTTAGGGAGGTAAAAACAGTGTACATTAAATTAGCAATCCAAAATTACATAATGACATGTAAAATAGACTGTAAGTAGTGTAGGAAGAAAGAATTGAGATTAGTGTTCCTAAAGTTACCTTTAGAGATTCTTTTCCTCAGTTTCTCATGTTGAATCAATCACTATATGCAGTCATTTCTGCTTTCTAAATCTCTGGAATCTGCTTTTATTTTATTTTTTTACCTCAATTGTAGGTCAACGTGTGTGTGTGTGTGTGTGTGTGTGTGTGTGTAGTATATCAAAAATGCCTTTCAAGTGGCTTCTCTGCTTTTATTTTGAGTCCTCTTTTATTTATTATTTTATCAGAATATTCTTCCTGAAAGCTAGGTCTTGTTACTTGTAGTCATTCTACTGCTTAAATTCTTCAACTTTTTCACATTGTTTTGGGGCAAAATCAAACTCTTCAGCATGTCACCTAGGACTTTATCATACTCTAGCCATGGCCTGTATTTCTAACCTTATACCTTGCCGCCTCTCCCAAGTGTACAAGCAATTTTTTATAGACCTTGAATTACTTCAGTTTTTCTGAATTCAGTATGCTATTTCATGCCCTTGCATGTGGTGTTTCCCTTTGTATTTCTTTTCCATAAAGACCTGGATGAAGGTTCACTTCATCTAGGAAACCATTTCTGATCCACCGTCTATGTCTGGTTTAAATGCTCCTTCTCTGTGCTCTCACAGAGAGCTCTGTTCACAGAGTGTTGTCGTTGTTGATTCACTTATTCATTTTCTCTACTGAACTATGAACTTATTAAGGGCAAGGTTGCTGTCATTCACACTTAATAGTAAATAAATATTTAGATGAGCCAGAATTTAAGCCACATGCCAGGATATGTATGGGATTTTAGTAGATCAGCAGGGTGGGATAAAGCATTTCCAAGAGATAGAACATATAGCAAAACAATGGAGGTGGGAATTAACATTGTGTGTACAGGGAATAGGAGAGGGAAGTGGGGCAAGGGGTGTGGGAAAGATGGCCTGTGTTGGAAGTATTGGACTGGAATGGCTAGTTTATGTCCAAGAATATGGGAGTAAAGGCTGAAAATGTGGGATGAGGTCAGATTATGGAGGACCTTGAGGGTCTGATAGAGAGTTTTAAGCTTGATATCAATGGCAAGAGGGAGTCATTATAAGTTTGAATAAGGGAGTAATGTGAAGAAAGCAAGTTTTAAGAAACATTATTTGATTTATTATTTATTAATTTATTCTCCCAGCTTTAAGGTATAATTTACAGACAAAAATTGTACATATTAATGGTATACAATGTATTATTTTTATATATGTATACATTATGAATGAATAAGGAATACTATTTTAATAGCAGTCTGCAGAATGAATTTTAGAGGAAAGGATAGAGTTAGTGAGATCACATAAGGCTTTCATGGTAACCCAGATGAGATGATGAGAACTCAGGCAATGGTAATTAACAGTGCAGTTACAGAGGAAGAGATAGATACAAGTAACATCTTAAAGGACAAATTAATATGACTTAGCAATAAGTGAGACATAACTTCAATTTAACTTTCCTAAGTTCAGTAAGAAGCCAGGAGATACTGGCTTATCCAATGTAACTTAAAGAATATCAAATGGCAACCTTCTCTCTTTTTCACCTTGCTTGAAGTTGATGCCATTTACTTCAAATTCTCATTATCACTTACTATCCACCTGAACCCATTTATAACTAACATAGAGAACATAATGGACTCTCAATCTTCCTTTCCCTGCAGTTGGCTGCCAACATTCATGCTCATGACTCATAATTCCTCATTGTCACCATTTCGCATGGTGACAAATGCACTACTAAAAACTTAATCATCATGTGGCATTTATCCAGCTAGAATCAGAGACTCACAGAATTTTGAAATGACAGGAATATACAGTTGATATTCATTTTGGAGGTGAGGATCTGAGGCCAGAAATATTAAGTGACCAGCTAGTGAAACATGGCTAGTTGGTTCTAAGTCTTCTGAATTTTAATTCAGTATACATTTCATTAATATACATTTTCTAATCCTAAATTTCTATGTCCCAAAACATGGATAACCTTTTCTTAGGTCAAAAATTTCGTAACTTTGCCCTTGTATTACTATATTCACTGAACAAGTTCCTCCACTTTATAGGATTCCTGCCCTAAGGAGTTACTGTACTCAAATAAACACCTTCTGATCACATATAACTCCTTGTTTCACCTGCAGGACATTTAGAGCTATTTAAATACTCTCTTTATTAATATACTAAGCTTTCTCACATTTTAATCTTCTAATATGTCACAGTGGCTCTTCCTTCCTCTTTTCAATTTCTGCATTTGCCTTCCTGGAATGCAAATCTAATTGAGGGAAAATGGGATCATGGAATTATGTTGACATAATCCTCTACAGTTTCATGCTGTTTGTTCTTAGTATTGTCATACCTATCCTTCTCTCTGCCTTGAGCTGATATTTCTATTTTTTGTCTACTTTTTTTTTAAAGTACAGTATACATTTTAATACATTTAAAAATGTGTTTTCACTTTGCTTTGACTTTTGAGAGAATGAAGACCTTCAGGGACAATCAGACTTGTCCTGTTTTTTCTTCACTTTAATATGTAATTCATCCTTACTTTGTCCATTTTCCAAATATGGCAGTCCCAAAATGTGTTTTACAAAATACCAGTCCCACCAAATACTTTTTGGGAAAAGGACTCCATGTCGAGTGTGTTTGGGAAATATTGATTTTACATCCCCCTCTCAAATTTTAACAAGCTAAGTCTCAGAGAAATCTAGTAGTAAAGACATGTTTATAATTTCATTTAATCCAGAGTTGTAAAAACTTGCTTGCCTATGGAATTATTTTTTTCTAGCATTTATTAATATCCTTTAGTTCTAGTATATTATCAAATCAGTGAGTATACATTATGTTTTTAAAGCTCTATGCTTATGAGAATCATAAGTATTGCAGGTAAAGGGAAGTTAACTTTTTCAAGGTGGAACTTGAATGGTAAGGCAAATGAATTCAATTTTTAGGTGTTAAAATTGTAATGGTGACACAAAAATGGAATTTTACAGGATTTGAGTTCAGTGAGATGCTGTTTTGTTTATCTATTACTGCATGACACACTACCCTAAAATTAATGGCTTACAATCATTTTATTTGCTCATCATTTTGCAGTATAGGCTTGGTTCATCTGTATGCCTTTTGGCTGTTACTGTGGGTTCTCATGTGTGTGGCTGCAGGTGTCTGGAATTGGGTAGGGGCTGGGGTCAGCTGAAAAGCTGAATGGCTAGGTATTCTTTCTCTCTTTAGATGTAGCCTGAGAATCTCTCCCCTTCTGCGTGGTCTCTCCACATGGTGTCTCCCGTAGGGTAGACAGATCTTTTATATGGCAGTTCATGGCTCCCCATAGTACAAAAGTCATAGCTGCCGGGACTCCTAAAGGCATAAGCTCAGAGTTGGCCCTGCATAATTTGTAATGAATTTGTAATATATAAAATCATAAAATGTTATGCAATATATAATTCATATGACATTTATATATAACATAAACATAAATAATATATAAATAAGTTTATAACAAAATACTGCATTTTTTGCTTAAAGCGAGTCACAGGCCTTGTTGAGATTCAGGTGAGGGGACTGACTACAGAAGAGTGTGAATACAGGGTGCATGGTTGATTGGGGGCCCCTATACAGCAGACTACCACAGATATCATGTGGCAAATAGAATAGAAAGTAGATCAGCTTGAGTAATAGTTTGAAAATTTCCTATTTAGTTGTCTATTTCTCATATTAGAATATTGAGGAACAAGGACTGCATTTGGTTTACTAGCCCTTAGCACAGTACCAGGTACCTAAGAGGAATTCAATAAATGTTTGTTTTATAAATGAATATATAAAGGAGAAGAGCAGAGGGTTAAGTACTGAAACTTCTTTTAGAAATAATTTGCGGAGAGGGTATTTAGTGAACAGTGAGAGAACCAGCCAAAGGGACAGTTTCAAATGAAAGAATAGTGGATGGTTGTATTAATTGTAGAAGAAAAGTCAAGGAGAATGGGGTAAAGAAAAGCCTATAGGCTTTTATTAGCATTCCTTGAAGTTGCAGATGGCATTGCTTATTCTATTCTTTTGTTGGTTGGTTGAAATGTTTAGAGATTTCTTAGGTTTTAAAATCTCTAGTCAAATTTTTTGCTTTTAGGTACTTTATAGTGTAATGACTCCAGTAAATCTGTTTTATGGTAATTAGACTGAAAGAGGAATAATATTTGACTTATAAGCATTTTTGTAAAATGTTATCATTTTGTAACATCTTTAGCAATAGGTAGGGAAAACAAAAGTAAAACTAGTAAGATAAAGAAAGACAATAGACTCTAGAGTTACAGTTAGAAATGAAAACCACATTCAGTTTTTTTTTTTTTGTGGTAAAATGTACATTGGCTAAGATTTACCATTATAAACATTTCTGAATGTTCAATTCTGTAGCTTTAAGTACATTCACATTGTTGTGCAATTGTTACCACCATTTACTTCCGGAACTTTTCCATCATCCTATACTCAAACTCCATGTATATTAAACAATAACTCCCATTCCCTCCTTCCCTCAGGCCCGGACAACCAATGTTCTTCTTTCTTTCTTCATGAATTTGATGACTCTAAGTAATTCATATAAGTGGAATCATACAGTAATTGTCCTTTTTGTGTGTGACTCACTTGACCTTAGCATGATATTTTCAAGGTTTATTCATGTTGTAGCATGTACCAGAATTTCATTTCTTTTTAAGGCTGAATAACATTCCATTGTATGAATAGATTACTTCTTGTTTATTCATTCACCTGTTGACAGAAATTTGGGTTGTTTCTATCTTTTGATTATTATGACCATTTTTCTGCATTTTTTTTCTCCTTGAAGTCTATTTAAGTTTTTCATATTCCGTTTTCTAGTTGTGCTCATTTAGGAAAATTTCTGGAAAAGTGCCCTGGAGAGATCAGTGAAAGACATATTCCCAGCTATAGGTAGAAAACAAGGCCATTCTTTTTCGTAGTTGGAGAAGTGCTTGAGCAAGGACTTGAGAGAAAAAGAAAATATTTGTCTGGGGATAGGGTATTATAAAAGGAAAGAGAAAGAATGTCGTCACTTATGTAGCTATGTTACCTTGGGCAAGGTACTTGATACGATTTTGTCTCACTTTCCTCAACCCTAAAATATAGAAATAATATCAATCTCACCAGTTTGTTGCAGGGATTAAATGAAAATGCTTGGCTCATAGTAGGTTAATAAATAAAATGAAGTTTCTTTGTGTGTGTGTTTTTGTTCTCACATCATGGCAAACATGGCTGGTGGATTTTCACGAATTTAAGTTGAATGCTTGGAATTACATAACTTAAAATACAGGTTGTGTCATACTCAGGGGACTGAAGGTGGTATAGCCAGAAATAGGCAGTTATCTTCCTGTGTTGCTGATTCTGCGGTACAAAAAGAGGCTGGTTAGGAGGTCAGATGATGTGTGCATATTAAGATGCTGTAGGAAGATAAGCAACAAGTTTGCATATGGACCCCATAGAGAGGCATAAAGCCAGTCTGCCTAACAGTAGGCCTTGATTTGCATGATTTGTAGTTGATCTGCTTACTGCCTGGGCAACTCAATTTTGCTAGATTCAGGGTGATTACCAGCAGGGATTTATTTATTGAGTTATGGTTAATGATTCTCCTTAGCAATACTGGATAGGTCAGTTAAAAACTAATGATAGCTGCTACCATTTATTATTTAGTATGCTCTAGACCCTGGACTAAGTGCATTACATATGTCATCTCATATCCTGGCAGTCATTCTGTGAGGTATGTTGCCGTTACCATTCTCACTTTACAGATAGAGAAATTGGTGGCTCACCCCTGTAACCCTAGCCCTTTGGGAGGCCGAGGTGGGTGGATTATTAGAGGCCAGCAGTTGGAGACCAGCCTGGCCAACATGGCGAAACCCCATCTCTACTGAAAATACAAAAAAAAAAAAAAAATTAGCTGGGCATGGTGCTTGGAATTACATAACTTAAAATACAGGTTGTGTCATACACGCCTGTGATCCCAGCTACTTGGGAGGCTGAGGCATGAGAATTGCTTGAACCCAAGAGGCAGAGGTTGTAGTGAGCTGAAATCATACCACTGCACTCCAGCCTGGGTGACAGAGGGAAAGCCTGTCTCAAAAAAAATAAAATAAAAAAAAAAAGAAAAGAAAAGAAAGAAATTGAAGTTTAGTGAGATTGAACAATTTGTCCAATATTGTATACTGGTAAGTGGTGAAGTTGGTATTTCAGTTCAAGCACTTTGACTTACCTGTACTTTAACAGCTGCACAAAGATGAATTTTTCATTTGTTTTATGTCCTGATAACTGTATCATCCAAGGTTATTTGACTTAACTCCAATTACATTTACACAAAATTCGTTAACTAAAGGAAAAAATCCCTCTACTGGAGATTTTGTGCTATAAAGTTTGCAATATTAAGAAAGACACAGTCTCTGCCCTCAAGGAGGTCATAGTCTGGTGATGAAAATGGACCAGCAAGTGCTATAATAAAACACGAGATTCTGGGGCCAAAGGAGTTAGCCCCCAACAGGAAAGTGGAGCAAGGAAAATCAGAAGAGAGAGAAGCAGGTCAAAGCTAAGTTGCCTAAAGTTCAAGGGGAATTGATTGAAAATAGAACAAATAAAAACCAAATGACAAATTTGGAAAAAGATTTGTAGCATATATGATACTGAAAGGGTTGATATTTTTAGTATATAAACCACTTTTAGAAACAATCTTAAAATCAAATCCCTTAGGGATATGAAAGAAGAAGTTTTAAAAGTACATTGTTAATGTTCTTATGGATAAAGAACAAGCAATTCTCAACGGAATTACAAATGGCTACAATAGTAATAAAAATTATAAATTTCTACAAAATTAAGATATGTTTTTTCAAATATCAATTTGTTAAATATTAAAAGATTGATTATAACTAGTATTGATAAGGCAAGAATAAAGGGCAGAGCATTATCATTCACTTACAGGTACAGATTTGAATAGTTTCATTCTTCTTAAAGGACAGTTTGACGATATGTATGTGGAGCATCAATTTCTTATGTCAGATAAATTTTACTTCCAGTAATTCATTCAAAGGAAACAAATAATCAGAAGTCTGGACAAAATTATATATAGGAGTTATATTACAAACTTGGTTACAATAGAAAAATATTAGAAATCATGATGGTTAATTAATACGTATGCCTTTATAATAGATTGATGCCCTGCCTTTGGCACTAGGTTGTAGAAGACTTTTTTATTTTTTAAATTGTTTCATTTATTCATTTGCAAAGCAAAAACAAGTTTATTAAGAAAGTAAAGGTGTAAGAGAATGGCTACTCCATAGGCAGAGCAGCCCTGAGGGTTGGGTTGCCCATTTTTTTGGTTATTGATTGTTTCTTTTCTTTTCTTTTGTTTTTTTTTTTTTTAGATGGAGTTTTGCTCTGTCGCCCAGACTGGAGTGCAGTGGCATAATCTTGACTCACTGCAACCTCTGCCTCCTGGGTTCAAGCGATTCTCCTGCCTCAGCCTCCCGAGTAGCTGGACTATAGGCAGCCTCCACCATGCCCAGCAAATTTTTTTATTTTTAGGAGAAACAGGGTTTTTATTTTATTTTAGGAGAGACAGGGTTTTGCCATGTTGGCCAGGCTGGTCTCGAACTCCTAACCTCAGCTGATGGGCTTCCCAAAGTGCTGGGATTACAAGCATGAGCCACCACCTCCAGCCTTAAGAAGACTTTTAAAACGATACCAGAACTTGTGCAGTATGAATTGCTAAGTGGAAAAAAGAGTTACAAATATATACATTATCATTATATATATAACACATTATGAATGTGTTAAAACTTCAGGTGAGTTTTTCTTCTCTGTGCTCTTTTTGTTTTCTATGCTTTCTGTAATAAGCAAGTATTATTTTAGGAGTTAGAAAAATATATAATTTTAAAATGATGTCTTGGATTTATAAAAGAGAACAGTCATAGAGTAATTCAGCCAATGTTTTTCATTTTAATTGACATAATTAACTGAATTATAACAATTTAAAGCTTTAATATAGCCTTTCCTGATTTCACTGTTTTTTCTGTCTATTCTATACAGTTTCCAAAGAAAATGTCTTACGGACATTTGTTAAGCAATATTGATATCGTTCGGCACTGTGTCCCCACCCAAATCTCACCTTGAATTGTAATAATTCCCACGTGTCAAGGCGGGGACCAGGTCGATGTTAAGTGAATCATGGGGGCAGTTTCCCCCATGCTGCTGTCATGATAATGAGTGAGTCTCACAAAATCTCATGATTTTACAAGTGTCTGGCATTTCCCCTGCTGGCACTCATTCTCTCTCCTGCCACCTAGTGAAGAGGTGCCTTCTGCCACGATTGTAGGTTTCTTGAGGCCTCTCCAGCCATGCGAAACTGTGAGTCAGTTAAACCTCTTTTGTTTATAAATTATCCAGTCTTGGGTATATCTTCACAGCAATGTGAAAATGGACTAATACAAACACCTACACATTAAGACACTTGGCAAGCAATGTTCTGCTTTCTACCAAAGTAATTATTTTTTATTGTTTATACATAAAAGACAATAGAAATGTGTTTTATTCAGTGATAAGAATAAAAGGAAATAGGCTTAAATTATAGTAAAAGAATTACTTAGAAAATTACTTAGACGTTTTTAAATTTCAAAGAAAACACTAAAAGTGTTACCCAAGAAACACTCTTCATTCTCTATTATGTCTAAAAATAGGATAGAAAAATCATCTGTTTTAGAAGGTTTAGGTGTTAAATCTTTATTGAGACAGGATCATTTGACTTAATGACCTCTTGCCATCTCTTATAATGTTGTAATTTTATAACCTAGAATAAGTAATATTTTCTTGTTTTTTTGGTGTAGAATAATTAATATTTTTTGATGCAATGATTATAGTTATTGACCCAAATGGAGTCTAAATACATCTCTTGGATAAAGTATGCGATGCATCAGTACTCCCTGAGGTTTGATAGTTAAGACCACAACTATTACATTATTTCACGGGTTTGTTCTCTAAATTTGTTAGGTAAAACAATTTCATAATCAATACTATATTTTGAAAAGTTTTTAGAATTATTTCTTTAATGCAAAGAAATATCATTTTTATTGGATAGTAATTAAGTATCTCTTTTGGTGCCTTTATGTCCTTTCTTTAGTCTTTCATTTACAAGTGAAGAATAACTTCTATTCACAGTTTAGCTAATGTAATTTAATAGTTGGCTTTCATTAGTGGGAAAATCATGAAAGTAAGGATAATGGTTGTCCTACCATAGATTTTCAATTTTCTATTATGGTCATGTGCCATATGAGAAATGTTTTGGTCATTGAAGGACTGCATATACCATAGTGGTTCCATAAGATTATAATGGAGCTGAAAAGTTCCTGTTACCTAATGATATCTTGATGATCCTGACCCTGTGTTGGCCTAGGCTAATGTGCGTGTTTGTGCCTTAGTTCTTAACAAAAAATATGTAAAAATTAAAAAAGAACAAAAAATTTTAAAAATAGAAAAAAGATGATAGGACAAGGATATAAAGATTGAAAATATATTGGTACAGCTGTACAATGTGTGTTTTAAGCTAAATGTTGTTACAAAAGAATCAAAAAGTTTAAAAAATTAAAATGTTTGTAAAGTAAAATTGTAAGCTAAGGTTAAGAAAGAAAGTGTTTTAAAAATAAATTTATTGTAGCCTAAGTGTATTGTACAGTGTTTATGAAATCTACAGCAGTATACAATTATGTCCTAGGCCTTCACATTCACCGCTCATCACTCACTGACTCACCCAGAGCAACTTCCAGTCCTGCAGGCTCCATTCACAGCAAGTGCCCTATACAGGTGTACCATTTTTTATATCATATTTTTACTGTACCTTTTAAATGATTAGATAAGTTTGGATTCACAAGTACTTACCATTGTGTTACAATTGCATACACTATTCAGTACAGTAACATGCTGAACAGGTTTGTAGCTTAGGAGCAATAGGTTATATCAGATAGCATAGGTGTGTAGTAGGCTATCCCCTCCAGGTTTTAAGTACACTCTATGATGTTTGCATCATGACATAATTGCCTAAGAACACATTTCTCAGAACATGTCCCTGTCATTAAGTGAGGCTGTACTTAATATAATTAGTACTGTAATTAATATTTGGAAATCATAGTCTTTAAAGAAATAAGATCTTTCCAGATATTATAATATATTTTCTATTAATGCTTTTGGGCACCAACATTTTTTACTAGTTAAATCAACACTTTAGTGGGCAAGACAACCATGCAATAAGCACAGCAGGCTCTTGGCAAAATCATGAAGCAAAAAATATATATCTTTTGAACTTTCACCTTTTCTTTTGGTGCATTTTCATTCAGATTCTTTATTCAGGTTCTCTTTTTGACATGCTCTGCCCTGAGCACACCAGGCTCCCAGACTCCTCAAAACTTTTCTGTTGTCTAAAGAATATAGTGGATTCATGGCCTATACTAGTGTTCAAAATGAATTTAAAAGTTTCACTGACAGAATAGGAAAAAAGTTTTGCAATCTATTCATCTGACAAAGGTCTAATATCCAGAATCTACAAGGAACTTAAACAAATTTACAAGGAAAAACAAACAACCCATTAAAAAGTGGGCAACGGACATGAACAGACACTTCTTAAAAGAAGACATTTATGTGACCAACAAACATATAAATAAAAGCTCAACATCACTGATAATTAGAGAATTGCAAATCAAAACCACAATGAGATACCATCTCACACCAGAATGGTGATTATTAAAACATCAAGAAACAACAGATGCCAATGAGGCTGTGGAGAAATAGGAACACTTTTACACTTTTGGTGGAATGTAAATTCGTTTAACCATTGTGGAAGACAGTGTGGTGATTCCTTAAAGACCTAGAACCAGATATACTATTTGACCCAGCAATCCCATTACTGGCTACATACCCAAAGGAATTGAAATCATTCTTTATAAAGATACATGAATACATACGTTCATTGCAGCACTATTCACAATAGCAAAGACATGGAATCAACCCAAATGCCCATCAGCAATAGACTGGATAAAGAAAATGCCCCTGGAATACTATGTAGCCATAAAAAGGAATGAAATCATGCCCTTTGCAGGGACCTGGATGGAGCTGGAAGCCTCCTCATTAAACTAAAGCAGGAACAGAAAACCAAACACCACATGTTCTCACTTATAAGTAGGAGCTGAACAATGAGAACACATGGATACAGGGAGGGGAACAACACACACCGGGGCCTATGGCAAGGTGTTGGAAGAGGGAGAGCATCAGGAAAAATAGCTAATGCATGCTGGGTTTAATACCTAGGTGATGGGTTGATAGGTGAAGCAAACCACCGTGGCACACATTTACCTATGTAACAAACCCGCATGTCCTGCACATGTATCCCAGAACTTAAAGTAAAATAATATTAAATTCAAAAAAAAAGAAATTTGAAAGTGGTGAAACCAAATTATGTCTCTAATTTGATTTCCATACGCATATAGAGACTATATGTGTACATATAGATACATACATGTCTTTTAAATTGTGCTTTAATTTCTACAGTCCAATGTGATGTGGTGAGATACCAGTATAAACTTTCATTATACATCAAGAAAATCAAAAGCTCATTTACAGATTTAACCCAATAGTTGTATTCCCTAGAAAGTTTTGAATTTAATTTAGAAAATTAGACACTATGTTCCCATGGCTGTAAAATTTAATATTGCCTTGAACACGTGGAGATAGAGAGTAGAAGGATGGCTATCAGAGGCTGGGAAGGGTAGGTGCGGGGTGGGGTGGGGGTGGCGATGGTTAATGGGTGCAAAAAAAAAAAAGAAAGAATGAATAAGACCTAGTATTTGATAGCACAACAGAGTGACTATAGTCAAAATAATTTAAATATACCTTAAAAAATAACTAGAAGACTATAATTCGGTTGTTTGTAACACATAGAATAAATGCTTGACGGGATGGATAGCCCATTTTCCGTAATGTTATTATTATGTATTGTGTACCTATATCAAAACATCTCAGGTACCCCATGAATATATACAACTACTGTGTACCCCAAAATTTAAAATTAATATTGTCATTATGTTAAAAAGTAAATAAGTATTATTGAGCTCTTATATACTCAATTCTGTGATTTTCAAGAAACATAAAATATGGTTTCTGCCCTCAGGAGGGCAGAATCTCATAGAGGAAATAATCTTGTGTAGGAAACAAGTCTTCCATCCTTTGTTCATCAAACATTTGTTGAATGTTTATATATTCAAATTAGAAATCCATTCTTTTGAGGAATTTACAGGTTAAGAGACAAAACATACATGAACGTTATGAAACAAGTTTGTAAATGGTGAACGGACATAATAGAAGTTCAAATAAAATATTATTCATGTGGCGGTCATGTACATAAAAAGAAAAGTGTCCATGTGAAATAATATAGGTTACGTGTCAAATAAATGAGGTTAATAACATGGAGCTTTAGAGGACATATTAGTCATGTAGTTTGGGGGAAGTTGGGGAGGATTTTATTTAGGAGATAAGACAAATTCTTCTTAAACAAAGAAAAGAAAGGAAAAGAGCAGTGGAGTCTGTGGAAAGGACACTCCAGAAGGAGGGACTTGTAAACATGTGGTTCCACATGTTAGAATCCTCTGCCTTTCGATATGATCCTCTGCCTTTTTATAAATTAGCATTTTTAAGGATTAAAAATTTTTATGTAAATATATAGACATATAAAAGTAGATAATTATTCAAAGAAAAATATATAGGACTATTAAGTGTTATACATTTTTCTATGGGGTGAAATTTGGATTGTTGAGCATACTTGATTCACTTTATTGTGAGAATAATATTCCTTGTCTGCATGATTCTAGAATGTTGTTATGGTGAGTTGCACCCCAAATATTTGAATATAAAGTAGTGTTCCTTAAGAGAACTGAACTTTTAAGTCAGTACTTAACACATAATATGAAATATTGTTTTAAAGAGACCAAATGACTCCAAGCGTAAAATAGTTTAATGAAGTCATTTTGAACGTTAACATTGCTAATGAAAGACTCTTCAATCAGGTGGAGGAATCGTCAGCAGCCAAGATGGCATGGATAAAGGCAGGTTGCAGGGGCAAATGATGGCAGTATTTATCAAGTCCAATGTAGGGCATTGAGCACTCGATCTAAAAACCTCCAATGACTTATCTAGATATAGATGGTATATTTTTACCTTATATAATCAGATGTTTAAATTTTAACGAACTCATCCAAGTTCGATGCTACATTTGCTAAAGCAATTTTCATTACAATTTGACTTTCCATGGTGGTGGACTGGAGAGGAGTTAGCAGCCTTAGCAGCCATGTATTGTAAATTAACAAATCTTGGTGAGCAAAAAAAATTGTATTGTTTTTAACAATGTAGAAAGGCAGTTATTTATTTTCAGGTTGCTTAAATTGAAATAAGCAGTGTTTCATAGATGATTGGCATGTTCCCTTTTATTCCAAAGGCAGATGAAAGAGTGATTCTCTCAGAACTGGAGAAAAAGGCAAGTTCGAGTAGCATCACTTTAAATTTTGTTACGATTTTTACACCTTAGATGGCCCCTAAATTACAAAACTTCTGTACGATTTCGAAACTTTAAAGACAAAGGGAGCATCTTGGTGGTTTGCTGGCAGTATTGTTCTATACCGTTTGGGTAAGCCCTGGGGCAAATGCATTGGTCAGAAATTCCAGAACTATTGTTTATTTTAAATAATTTAAACTTTTTGGATATTAACTTAAATCTTATCTCTAGCATTCACTCAAACAAAAATATCCTCAAAAATGATAAAATGAAAGTGACAGTTTAAAGTATGGATCTGAAATTTGAGGTGTAAACTGTTGTCTACTTCCTAGAAATCTGCGGGCCAACTGTGCTCGTAACAAGATCTCATCCAGCAAAGAGTTGCAGCAGTTTTCCTTTTTTGCTATATCTGGCTTTATTTTTTTCAGGTCTATTGAGTTTAATTAACAAATGAAAAATCAAAGTTTGTACCATTTGACCAACATCTCCTCATTTTCCCTACCCTTCAGCCCCTGGCAACCAGCATTCTACTCTATTTCTACAAATTTGACTTTTTTTTTTTTTTTTTTTTTTTTTTTTTTAAGATTCCACATATAAGTGATATGTATAATATTTGTGTTTCTTTGTTTGGCTCATTTCACTTAGCAAAATGCCCTTCAGATTCAGGTTGTCCCAAATGGCAGGATATCCTTCATTTTTATGGCTAAAAAATATCCTGTTGTCTATATATACTACGTTTTCTCTATCTATTTGTATATCCATGGATGCATAGGTTGTTTCCATATTGTGGACATTATGAATAATGCTGTAACATTATTCTAACATGGGAGTGCAGATATCAACATTGTATTTCTTAGGGTGCAGGTTTAAGAGAAATACTTAAAACTTGGCACATTCACAAAAGTAATGCCAATCATTGAGGTCTCTTGAGAGACAGCTGACTTTTCCAGATGTCATCCACTTTACCAGATGATAGCCCCTTTTCTTTTATTACTCACTTTACCTTTATGCTACAATAATTTTGTTGAAAACATGTGTGACTTTGAGACATATCATTTATTATTCATGACCTGATATCATAGTTACTTAGTATAAATACATCAAAATTGTAAGGTCAGAGGAACAAATTATTTGAATTTAGGGATTAATGATGGAAGACCTCATTAATTAAGGCAAGGATTCAGACACCTTAACTCCCTTAAAACTTGCATGTACAACTCACATGTTGTGCTATTATTTGTGCATAGGTATTTTTTTCCCCAGACATACTTTATGCTGCTTAAGGCTAAGACCATATTTTACTTCCTTTAAACCTCACAATGTTAAAGCAGAAATACGATAAAATGTTTAATGAATGAAATTCAGAAACTACAGCAGATTGTTAAAAAAAAAAAACAGGAATAAAGCCGCTCCGTTCCTATATATACTGTACATATTTAAAAAGAGGAATTTACTTTAGAAGTAACAGGAAAAAAAAAACCTCTCACTTAGAAAGGATTAAGGCTTTAGTGGAGAAACATAAGGGCATAACAAACTATTATGTTTGAGGCTAATGGACAGAATAATTCAGATTCCTGTTTGATTTTATGTTCTTTGAAGAGTTGCTAGTTCACCTAATTAATTTAAAACAGGCTTTAAACCTTAACCCAATTTTAAATCGAAATGGTAACCATCAGTCAACAGAAGATAAAGTTGCAGAATTATCTTTGGAAGAAATGTTAACACATCCCCTTTGGTCATTATTATTTTAGTTTAAAATTACTGCTAGATGTTAATGATATTGAGATAGATTATTTAAAAAATCTTAGTATGTCGCCACTGAATTTTTTATATCTTTTTATCCCATAATCAAAGTTATTATGACCTTAAGCTAAATTTCAATACTCCGTTTAATTCTCCAGGTATCTATAAACAAAAAAGACTGAATGTGAAATTGTAACTAAGCGTAAATATTTGTATATGTGAATATGATATAGTAATTACTTCTTTTCCTAGAAAGATATTTGGAGTTCAACAAAATATAGACTGGATAAATATTATAACTTCACAATACAGAGAAATTAAGAATCCCTAGAGCCAACTGAGTAAAGGAGAAAATGGTTTTCGATTTTCCTTTATTCTGTATTTCTGAAGTTTTCTGTTCTGTGCCATGGACTGAAACTGATTTTTAGCACACCTATAATTAGCATTGATTTTAAATATTATTTACAAATCAACTCTTTTTGCTGATGTTTCATTCATACTACTTAATTTGCTCTTATATACCCAATACTAGTTGTTCTTGGAGGAAAATGAAGAATAATTTTAAAACTTCATTTTCTTTAACTTTTGCATACTGTTGCATTTTCATCCTTCAGGAGGTACGATTTTAGAGATAAATTCTCCTTGGTCATCCTCTCAATCTAAAATTACACTGGTATCAACTCTTAACTGTCATTTTTTGAGGATTTTAACCTACATATGTATAATCATTTATGTTTAACAAAACATTTATTGATTAGCATTTAGAGGCTTCCCAATAGTGTGCTGTTACAAATTCTGTTGCTATAGTCATCATTGCACTTATATGTCTGTGCTGTCATTCCTTAGGCTATTTTTATAGAATGTCTTCTCAAGAGTAAGAATGTTTAAAATTATTATAGTTCTATTTACAGTCAGGCTTAAGAAGCACTCTTTCATTGCATTTAAGAGCTTCTTAATAGGCTAATTCCTGCATTCTACAACCATATACGCTAAAGAGAACAATAATTCAATGGAACAAATGTTTAATGATAGCAGTTACATGGCTACCTCATATTTATTTATTTATTTATTTATTTTATTATTCTTATTCTTATTTTTTGAGATGGAGTCTCAACCTATCACCCAGGCCGCAGTGCAGTGGCACAATCTCAGCTCACTGCAAGCTCCTCCTCCCGGGTTCACGCCATTCTCCTGCCTCAGCCTCCCGAGTAGCTGGGACTACAGGCGCCTACCACCACACCCGGCTAATTTTTTGTATTTTTTTAGTAGAGACAGGGTTTCACCATGTCAGCCAGGATGGTCTCGATCTCCTGACCTCGTGATCTGCCCGCCTCAGCCTCCCAAAGTGCTGGGATTACAGGCGTGAGCCACCGCTCTTGGACGACATTTATCTTTCTCTTGTTTGAGTCACCTTTGAAATTGTTCTTTTATTTACCATAAGAGTAGCTTCAAAGGTGACTCAAACAAGAGAAGTATGTTTTGAGTTTTGAAATAGCCATCCCGGCACAGAAAGGTAATTTTAGTGGCCTGAAAAATGTCTTCATTTTGAACGATTCACAGCATAGTTTAAGGACATATTAAGTTCAAATGTTGCCAGTGTATTTATTAGGTGTGATGGAGGAATATGAAAGTGAATCATACAGATGATTTGTCTTAAGGATCTTAATAATTGTAAATGAAAGACAAGATTAAGCCCAAAAGAAAGTGAAAATATTTCAGAGTAGTCAGAAAGTTAAAATCGAGGATTAAAAGGCTTTGAGAAAGGGAGGTGGAACCAAAAACATGTAGTCAAGGAAGGTTTCATGGAAGATGTTCTTTGTTAAACTTTGATGGATAGATAGGATTTAAAACTATGGAGATGAAGGAGAGAGGCCTGCATTCTTACAACAACAGCAAGAACTTTTGTTAGGTACTTCTTATTTCCTGGATTTGAGGCACTTTATGAATTAAGCACTTTATAATTTTAGTTAATCTAATTTTTCAACAAACACTACGTAGATAGATACTGTTACTATCTACACTATATTGATAGGGAAACTGAGGTCCACAGAAATTTTGTAACTGGTAAAATGTCCAAGGGTTATTAAATGGCAGCACTAAGATCTGAACCAAGGTCAGATGTAATAGCATGAACAAAACTTGAGGCCTTAAAACACAGAATGATTATTGGGAATGGTGAGCTATTGGGTTTAGGCAGAGTAACTGACAAATAAAGGCAAGTAGTGGTTGATGAGATTGGAAAGATCTCTCAGGATCAGTTATGAAGGTCATCAAATACTAGCTTAGGAAACCTGTAGAGAGTTTTTGACTAGCTAGTGACATAGTGGTTTTGGACAGTTTGAAAATAAGGCTAAAGAGCGGTTACTGGATTTTGTGACTAGGTAGTCATTCGTATAGCCATCACATTTATTCAGTAATTTCTGTGTGCTAGGATTGTGAGGCAAATGTTGCCAATGTTGAGAATTAGGATAGAGAAATGGCCATTGGATGTGGAAAGAGGAAGGAACTGATCCTCCTCCGTTATGTACTTTCTCTCCTACATTTAGCTTATCAACTTTTTAAAGGATCCGTTGGATCTTCTCTTACTAGTGAAGATGATAACAATAATAAAAATAATATCATTTATTGAACTTATATTTGCTAGACTATGTTGATTGCCTTATGTATATTGTCTTCTTTAACCTTCAAAATAACTTTATGAGGTAAAACAATATTAACTGTATTTTACAGATGAGGAAACTTAAGGTTGGAAGCTCAACTTGCTCATGGTTACTAATTGGTGAATCCAAGATTTAGTCAGTATTTGACTCCAAAGTCATCAGAATATAAAAGCTATGTTATAGCACTGCATTTTTTAAAAAACAGGTTCTGCTCTATGAGCTCTGAAGTGACTTCACTCTTATTCTCAGATCTTGGAAACTACTGCTTAGCCATGTATTTTGTGTCTGATTCAGTCTGATTATTTCATAATTTTAGTTTATACAGTTTTTTCTTTTTTTAATACTATAAGAAGTCAATCTTTTTTAGAGTGATAGTAGCAAAAATATATTCAGTAATTACTCTATGACAGGCAGTGCACTACCTGCTTCACACATAATAATCACGTTTAATCCTTGCACAACAATTCCACTAGGGTTATCATCATTTTACATTTGAGAAAACTGAGACAGAAAGCATATATACAGATACCAAGGTCAAAACCAGGATTTGAAACTCGTAGTCTGCCTCCATAGCCTGTGCTTCTAAGCACAGACATATGAGTCCTTTTGACAAATAAAGGATGAGTTTCGAGGGTTTTTAGTTTTTTCTTTTAGGTGTTTTTTGCTGTTAACAATCATATTTATTTATGATCTGTGAACCTATGTTAGATTTTAAAAAGACAAAACCTGTCTTTAGCTTTCATAACTGTCACTTTAAGTACAATTTTAGTGTTGCCAAAATTGCATTTTTCACTGCATACTAATTATTTATTTATTTTCATTTAAAAATTTTAAAATAATATTAATTTAATATATAATAGTTGTACATAGTTAGGGATATATTTGATATTTTGATCCAAGCATACAACTGCAATGATCACATCAGGATAATTGCAATATCTGTCACCTCAAACATTTATCTTTTCTTTTGTTGGGAACATTCCAATTCTTCTCTTCTAGCTATGTTGAAACATGCAGTAAGTTATTGTTGACTATAATCTCCCTACTATAACAGTGAATACTATAACTGATTCCTTCTATCTAATTTCATTTTTGTACCTATTAACCAATTTCTGTTTATCCCCCTGCCTTTTACCCTTCCTAGCTTCTCATAACCACCATTCTACTCTCTACCCCCATAAGATCCACATTTTTAGCTCCCAGATATGAATGTGAAATCATCAGAGATATGCCAATCAAAACCACAATGAGATATCAGTTAAAATGGCTATTATCAAAAAGACAAAAAATAATGGATGCTGGCCAGGATGCAGAGAAAGGGGAATGTTGGTACACTGTAAGTAGAAACACAAAGTAGTACTGCCACTGTGGAAAATAGTGTGTGGAAGTTCCTCAAAAACTAAAAATAGAACTACCATATGACCCAATTCCACTGCTGAGTATCTATCCAAAAGAATGGAAATCAGTATATTGAAGAGATATATGCATTCCCATGTTTATTGCAGCATTTCACAACAGCCAGGATATGGAATCAACCTAAGTGTCCAACCACAGATGAATGGATAAAGAAAATGTGGTATACATACACAATGAAATATTATGTAGCCATAAAAAGAGCAAAATCCTGTCATTTGCAGCAACATGGATGAAACTGGAGGTCATTATGTTAAGTGAAATAAGCCAAGATTGCATTTTAATGATAGCTAAGTTTATCAAAAAATTTCACTTAAGGGATCATTATTTCATTGGATTTTGTAAACAATGAAAACTTTCAAAGATTAAATAAAATGCAAATTTTTATTTATATATTCCTATCATTTACTTAGCACTGGAATAGTGCTTGGAGAGAATAAGTTGACACATTAAAAAATATTGTCTTTACACATGGTATTTTGGAGACTTATTGGTGGCTTTTTGGTCCTCCCAAGTTATTCCTTGGCTGAAGGTATATTTGATAGTCATTTGGAAGGTTTCCTAAGGCTACAAAAATCTGTCTTTCTGTTTCAAAGAGTAAAATAGCTTGCCGTGGGAAAATGACTCTCTCTTTAGGTCCGCTCATTCTACAGATGTCACAGAGAAAAAATAAAGTCTATGTCTACATTTATCATTGCGCTGGTTTTCAATTAGTCTGCTTTGCCATCTTTTAGTAATTTCTATTCAAAGAGTTGTTTTGTCTTACAATCCTAGGTATGTTCTTTATGGATCAGCAGTGTATCTTTGTCTATAAGCATAGAAACAAGGAAGCTTTATTTATCCTAAGTTTTTGTTACCTTTCCTTTTCCATTTTCATATTAACTATTTGAGACTATTATTCTATGTAGAGAGTGTGTGATGACACAGTTTTGGCCAGACAATGAGGAAACAAGGTATTTTTATTGCAGAATGTAAATAGATATAACCCTTCTGGAGGGAAATTCAGCAATTTTTACCCAAAGCCTCAAAAACATTTATATTATTTGATTCAGTAAGTTTACTTATTGGGGTTTATTGTAAGAAAATAGAGGATATGTGTAAGGCTATGCGCACAAATATGTTTATTACATTGTTATTTATAATATTGAAAAATAGAAAAAATAGAAAAGTCTAAGAATAGGAGATTGGTTCAATAAAGTATGGTACCTCTATATTATAGAATACTAGTTAGCCATTAAACATTATGTTATAGAAAAATACTTACTGACATAAGGAAATGTTAATGTAATACTTGGTAAAGATGAATAGTTTACTATCATTTTATGTGTATGTTATTTAAAATACTAAAACTAAAATATCAACAATGGTTATCTTTGTATAATGAAATTTTATGAGTGATTCTCCCCACCTTTTTGATCTTTATGTTTTCTTCTGTCTGTATAGATATGAAGCACTTTTATAACTGGTATAAAAAGTTAGCCAAATACAAAGTCAGTATTATCCAGAAAATTATTACGTCTCTTGTTTTCCTCTATTGTGTGATCTACTATACAGCTTTACTGATGATGATGAAATTAGAAATAAAAGAAATCTATTAATAACTGCAGTAAAAAAAAAAGGTGTATTATTAAGGTTTGCTGCAGTCATTTGTATATTGAAAGGATACCATATCTTTACCTGTTTAGAAAAGCAAAGGTGTTTTATTTGAGGCACAAACACTTCATCTGAACTGACCCTATGTGTTGTGACACCCTACAACATCTACCCCAACAAGCGGTGTTGATTATTTGCCATAATAATTAGGATTTCAGTAGAAATGGCCAGCCTCCATCTATAAGGTGTTCTTTCCTAATAGCTTTGTTGTACACTATACATACGTGGTGACCTATGCCCCCAAGTTCAACCATATTCCTTGTAAATGTGAAAATATGGTAGTTTCATCACTTCTCAAAAAAAGAGAAATAGGTACTCTGCAGCACTCTCAGTGCTTTCCATTGTCCTGCTAGTAGTGAAAATCACTTAAGATAAAATCTAACAAACAATGATTAGTTAGACAAATAGTGTCAAAAAGTTATGCCATACAATTTTTCCAGTTTTTTCATATAGCACTAAAACTGTTGTGAGAGTGAATTTGTCAAAAACAGTCTGTACCAGCTTTAACCCAGTATAAATAAAGTGTGAAAGTAAACAATCAATCACACACACACATAATAAATAATATGCGAGGCACATAAGGAATGATTTTTTTTAAAGTTTAGGTAGTCAATGAAAGTAGATTTGAATATTTTTATGAAATTAGACCGGAAATTTGAGTACAATATTAGAAAGACTGAAATCTGAAGCAAAATTTTTAGTGAAAAGAGGAAGCACATGAGAAATAGGGGTATTTGTTGAACTGTTGAAATACTCCAAAGAAACTAGTTTCTATTTTTATGAAAAACAATGAAGTCTGTAGGTAAATATTTATAAGATAAGTCATATTGGGAGGCATCTTTACAAAATCAGACATTTTGTCTTTTTTTTCGGTGTATGTTTTACATAGTTGAGGTTGTACCCCACAAATATATTGATATCTTACTTTCCATTTAATATGCTATTATGCTATATATTTTCCTTTGTCATTAACATCTTTTGTTCTTAATATTCAGTGGTTACATGGCATTACAGCTTTGGTGTTCCATAATTTAATTAATCTTTCTCTTATTGTTTCTATTTTTTTTTTTTTACTTTTAAATAATGTAGCACTAAACATCTTGGAGCATATATCTTAATCTGCACTATTGCCTTCAGACAGGAAATACTAAGGTGAATGATTGAACATTTTTAAGACTCAATACATTTTGCCAAGTTATTTTGAGAAGATGAACTAATTTATACTTTTTAAAGCAATAGTATGTAAAACAAAATGAATTACTTGCATTTACTGAGGTATTTGAAGCAAGTCACTTTTGAATACAAATAAAAGGTAAATTCTTTATGATAAAAGTAAACTTTAATATAGAAACCTTTTGATTCTTATAGTTTTTTTACTGTTTCTCAACTAAAAATATTAAAATGAATGTTATTTGAATGACTAAGATATAGTGCATTTATACAAAAATATAATTTCGGCCGGGCGTGGTGGCTCAAGCCTGTAATCCCAGCACTTTGGGAGGCTGAGACGGGCGGCTGTCTCTTATACACATCTAGATGTGTATAAGAGACAGATATATATGTGTGTGTGTGTGTGTATATATATATATATATGTGTGTGTGTGTGTGTGTATATATATGTGTGTGTATATATATATATATGTGTGTGTGTGTGTATATATATGTGTGTGTATATATATATATATATGTGTGTGTGTGTGTGTGTATATATATGTGTGTGTATATATATATATATGTGTGTGTGTGTGTATATATATATATGATTTCAAACAGTAGTGACTTCTATTGGGGAAAACCAGGAAACAGGAATTCTGAATTTTGACCTTGGCCCTCCTACTAACTGATCTTGGGTATGTACTTAGCTCCCCTAGAGTTTAGTTTTCCCCATCTGTAAAATAAGTGTATTGGATCACATGATCCCTAAGAGATGAAAAGCCAGAGCTAAATGAGTAGTAATTATTATAAAGAAGTTCTTGCTCTTTTTAAGATGCTAATCCTTTATTATTTGAGATGTTCTCATGTGCAGCAAGTCATTAAATAAATAGAGTTACCTTCAATGTGTGCTTTTTACCCTGCTGTGGTCTGAATGTTGTTGCACCTCCAAAGTTCGTGTGTTGACAATGGAATCACCAATATAATGGCATTAGGTGAGACATTTGGGAGACGATTAGACCGTGAGGGCAGAGCCTTCATAAATCGAATTAGTGCCCTTATAAAAGAGCCCCCAGAGAGTTGCCTTGCCCCCTTTTCTGCCATGTGAGGTTAGAGTGAGAATTCTCAGCCTTGAGAACTGTGAGAAATAAGTATTTGTTGTTGTGGTATTTTGTTACAGCAGCCCAAATGGACAAAGATACACTCTTTTGGCTCTCTCTTCTTTCAGTCCAAGGGTGTTCTGCTAGGTTTTGGCTACTTTTCATTTCTTTTATCAAATATTTGTTAAGTCTTATTAGGGAAAGTCTAGAGGTATTCTTCTTTACTGGTATGACCATATCCTAATAACACTGGTATGAGTAACATACTGTATGAATAATTAATTTGTTTTAGAGCAATGGTTTTCTAAAAATGGGGTATCATAGTTTTTAGTAATTGTGTTAAATTACTATTAAGAGGGTCAAATAATAGATTTTAAGTAATTTTTTGGTTTAAATAGATCTTGTCAACTAGATAATAGAGAGATTAAGAGCTGCTTTGCACTCAGGTTTCATGTTTTTATTGCAAAGATCAATTGTGCTTACAAGAAAACACTGAAGGAAATTAGATTATATATACTAATTAATAACATCCAGAGAATGATAAAAATATCATTGTTTGTATTCATGCTGTGAGAAAATACCTGAAGGAAAAGTTCAATTTTCTTATTTTTCATTATTGATTCATTTAATAGCTTTGATATGTAATCGTATAGGAGATTAGGAATGAACCTTGCTTGATGTTTCTCTTTTCCTCATTTCTCACATTCAATCCCTGAATTCTATCTTTTTTCAGTAAGATGTGGATCTTTCAGTAAGATCTGGAATCTATTCATTTCTCTTCATTCCTACTGCCACTTCTTTGGTTCAGGTCATCATCATCCCCTGATTGAAATTATGTAACATTCTTCTAATTTGTTTCCCGTCCTCCAGTTTTGTTTTACTCAATTGTCTATAGAGTAGCCAGGATATTTTAAACCTGATTATGCTGACGGTTTCTCATTTCCCTAAGGGTAAAGCTCACACTCTTTAAATGGCTCCTGAGACTTACCATGACTGGGCCTCGCTTCTTATCTCTCCCCTCTGTTCTTACACTTTATGG
Source organism: Mandrillus leucophaeus (assembly GCF_000951045.1). Taxonomy (NCBI): domain Eukaryota; kingdom Metazoa; phylum Chordata; class Mammalia; order Primates; family Cercopithecidae; genus Mandrillus; species Mandrillus leucophaeus. The sequence continues at coordinate 242,242 of NW_012101753.1, read as the reverse complement.
TCTAACCTATTCTGTATTTGCCATTCCTTGAATGTGACTAGCTCAGAATCTTCTGTTTTAACAGTACTTCCCTAGGGAAATCCTCTCTGATCCCTAGATTAGGGTAGGATGCCTTGCTACTGCTTTCATATCAACTTTTAATTCTTCAGTTATAACAAAACATACTTGTTTGATTTATCTGCTTTCTGTGATGTCAGGTTTTGTGTTGTTTGTTATGGAGTCCCTAGCACCTATACGGTACCTGACACACAGAAGATGTTCAAAATTTTCTACAGGAAAGAATGAATATAGAAAGAGAGATGATGTAGCTTAGGGAGGCTTTATTGAGAGGATAGGTCTTAAAGGATGAGTACCTATTTTGATTAAAAGAGGGTAAATACTACATAGATAGAAATATTTGTTTACATGTGATTTTTCATTCAGATGTGTTATAGTACACATACACCAGAATACCAAGCTCTGTATCTCCAACCTGTGCAGTTAGAGGCAGTAGTTTTTCTAAAGGTATAATTTGGATCAGCCCGGTTTCTTAAGACTCATTGTGGCTAGTCTCCATCAAATGTTGTGTGTGAAAGAAGGGAAACTATTCACAGGTAAATAAAGGGTTCATAATCAAGAATTCAGGCTGTTCATAATGTGAGGGCCGTTTCAGGATAATATGTTGTACTTGGTGTCTTAATTTTGAATGTAGTTGAATTGAGTATAATCTTAGTCTTTTTTTTTTTTTTTTGGTTTGTGTTTTGTTTATTTCTAAAACACAACCTTTTGTCACATGGTAAAGAGAAAGCATTTCTAATTATAATTTTTGAGATATTGATTCTATTATTAGAACACTTTATCAATCTTAAAGTTTCCTGATTCTGCTATGTTGTGGTAAAAGAACACAGTACTCAAACTTTGATAATTAAGACACAGTGAAAATTCATAGTAAAAATGCCAATAACTTACATAGGTTTCATTACTTGACTTAACTATGCAGTTTTAGAATTTGGTAATACCACATTATCTTTTACATGTAAACTCTTTAGAAGATATTAAATAAAAAGATAAAATGTATGTTGGTCTGAAGAATCTGAAACATAAATGAAATCCCTGAAAATTAAAAGGGGAATATGTATTTGCCTATTTACTATTTACACAACTATCAAAGATTGCCAAAATAAAACTCCTGTGTAGGCACTCATCATTTTGATTTGTGGATAAGTGATGATACCCATAGTCTGGAGGGAAGATTCCTTCAAGACAGTACAATTTTGCTTGGCAAATCTTTTGCATGTTAAACTCTTTAGAAAAAGAAATTAAATAAAAATATAAAATGTATGTTCGTATGATGAATCTGAAACATAAATGAAATTCCTGAAAATTAAAAGGTGAATATGTATTTACCTATTTACTATTTACACAACTATCAAAGATTGCCAAAATAAAAATCCTTTTTAGGCACTCAGCATTTTGATGGGTGGATAAGTGATGATATTCAGAGTTTGGAGGGAAGATTCCTTTAAGAGAATATAATTTTGCTTGGTAAGTCATAAAACCTAAAGCTTAGTCAAGTATAGAGAAAGCTGCCTAATAATTAAGAGTTGACATTTTAACACGGTATTTGCAACAGACACATTGGATACTTAATTAAAAGGAGAACTGCTTATTTTTAAAGGACTGAAAAAATTTGACTCTCCTTGGCAAATGAAATCTTCATAGTATCAGAAATGGGAAATCTGAAGGATGTGGCTCATTCTCTGTTTGGATGATGCAGAATTGCTCTAAGCAGTAAGCTTACTGTTTTCAGAGAGCATTAGCAGCATCAGCAAATACAACTGTGTCAGTCTCTCTTAGTATGGGGTGTTTGTAACTGCACAGGGGAGATGATAAATAGTATATGATTTGACATCTTGATGATGGCTTAAACAGATACTGATGGACAGATCTGCTGTTTGATATTTTTTTCACTAGCCCTGAAGATGCTGAGACATAGAGATCGCTGTGATTATCTTTTGTAAGACAGGAAATGCAGTCTTTAGGGGTTTCTGGAAATAGAAAGGTCATGCAGTCTGGAACCTGTGAGCCTTTTCAATCTCTAAGTCATCAGGTATGACCTCATGAATTATGATGATAATATTAGAATGTAGGGTGCTTGTTTTTTCTAGTTCTTACTCATTGAAAATATATTGACTAATGTAATTGTTTATTGTCAGACTTTCCTTAGGATATTTGAACAAGTAAGATTTACGGCAGCTGAACAATATGATTATTAGAAATGTGTGTGTATGTGTGTGCCTGTGCATGTGTATGTGTTTAAATTTGTGTTTACTTTAGCTTTTTGGGGGAGAGGGCGGTAAAGGAAGAGATTCTTTGAATGTGATTAAAAGCAAGGTTTGGGGCGCTTCAGATTTTTCCAGAGTAAGCCTGAATAGAGTCAATCTTTATATTTTACTTCAAGTGATAAAAATAGTATAAATTGATCAAACTGATAAGGATACATCATAGCTAACTGCTTACAGATAGTGATATATTACAAATATTTTTATTATTTGGAATTTTTTTTAAGCATAGAAACTGACGCTGCTACCACTGTAATATGCTATATAGCAATGAAAGTTTGGTGAATAGAATCGTCTTTGCAGCATCTGACCTATAAACTAATTTCCTGAAATTTATGTTGCATTATCTGAACCGTTTTAAAGACATTGGTTTTAATCATTTCTGAGATCTATTGAAATACTGATGCTCTTGGTGCTTTTAAGGTAGATATATACTAATGCATTGTTCATAGATGAAAGCAGACTATAAATCTGTTTTTCACAAAGAAAGCTTGTGACATTTAAGCTTGTTGAAGATTTTTTTACCCAGAGAGCTTCGTCCTTTGCTTACTTTCATTTTCAAACTGAAAATACTTGACTATATTAAACATGCAAATGATTTGGATTTCAATGTCCATTTTGTCCTGAAACTCTGCCATTTATTTTAAACTATTTTCACCCATCAAGTTATATATAATGCATTAACTTTGATTTGTTATAGCATATCCTCAGAATTATATACTTGGGTAAGAAACTACCTATATTTGACATTCAGATTTTGAAGGAAATATATTTCATTTTTAAAGATATTGCACATACTTCTGCCTCAATGTTAGAGAACTTTTCAGGTACTTTATATTAAATAAAATAATCAAAAAGAGATAAACATGTTGCAGCAGTTCTCAACAGCAAGATGGTTTTGTCTTCATGATTCTGTAGCCTGATTGTAATTTAATCCTTTATCAGGGTGAAATGACATAGATTAAAAAGTGAATATATTTAAGGAAGTCTGAAACAATGAATTGATTCAGTTAAGGGGTAAGTTTCTCCTTTTTAATTAAAAACACATTCTGCCTACTGATATTAACTATAATTTATATGTTATTCAGGCTACTTAGCCAGCTTATATTCTTATTAGTAGGGAAGATTGGCATATTCTTAAGCTTGATTAATTTTGAAATGATTTGAATATACCTTTTAATTGCAACAAAACCTGTCTAATCTGTTAGAATTTATTTCCAGTATTTGCATGTATTAGTCATTATGAGTACATTCTGTTTCTTGGCATTGCTTTGGGATTCCTCTTGGTATTGGTTTCACAGCATTCTGCTATTTTTCACTGTATTCCTGACCTTTCAAGAGAACCAAACTGTAAAGATTTTTGGTTACTTTCCTTTAGTAGCATTTAAATGAGGATATCTTGATAATTTTGTAAGGTGGAAAAAAATTACTATTTTAGAATTGTCATTTCTGTCACAAATCAGAGAAATTTTTCTCTGTTACTATTTCAAAATACACTACAATAAAAAGCAAAGACTGGTTAGAATGTAGTTAAATGCAATGTCAATCTTTTTTCTTGCATGGCAAGATAATCTTGCCCTTTGGAATGATAAAACTGATTGTAAACTTGCCCAGTAATGATTGGTCATCTTCCTTACAAAGGTTGCCTTCATTTATACTATTTTACATGCATTTCATGATATATCATAAAGGTTTCTAAAGGTAAGCTGCCAATAAAAAACTATTTGAGTAATTCTTCAATTCAGTAAACATAGTAAAGGCTGATCATTGCATGATACTGTATGTATTTGGTGTTATGAGGAATGCAGAAAAGAAAAAGTCATTTCCTGCTTTCAAGGAGATTAGAAAATGTATACAATAAACTGTGTTCCCATTTTGAATTGACTTTTGGTAGGCAGTATGCTACAGTCAGTTTTAACTTAATCTATAAGCTGATTAATCCTAGAAGGAGTTACATGTAACCTCTTTTTCCTCATATAAATTTCTTGATATTAGATAAATGAAGGCTTAGGTCAAACTGTTTAATTATGCATCCCATAACTTTATTTAAAATTGCATTAAAGACTTTTAGAGTGCATGATTTCTTGTGTAGGGCTTTATAAACTGTGAATCAGTAAAATAGCTTTGCATGTTGTAGAAGCCATCATTGTCAGTTTGAGACTGAAGGTGGACCTAGTTCACTGGCAGGAGGCAGAAGTATCAGCTCAACACAGAGACTTGATCAATCCTGTCTAATTCCAGGCTCAGTGTGGGTAATTCAGTATTATGGAAGGGGTTTTTACTGTATAGGGATAAAACTTGGAAATAAAGAGTAGCAAATATGGAAGTGTCTGTTACTAACTAGGTCATTTGGAGAGTCCTTTGAATAAAATGGGGGAATAGGATTTACCTCAGGCTCTGAGAAGGCAGATCAGGACCAACTAATTATGGAAGCGGACCTTAGCTGCTGCTTGGTGAAGAGTAAGGCCATTGCTCTCTTCTCTTTTGTTCCAATATGCTTACTGAAGTTGCAGGAAGGTGGGTAGAGAAGATGCAAAGCGCTTGTTTCCCCAGAATCCCAAACTGGAACACGCTTCCTGATAGTGCCTCCAAAGTGTCTGTTTCCTTGTATTAGAGCAATAGAAAGTTGATTTGCAAATTCTTCTGGTTTGTAACGGCTGGCTGCAGTAAGAGGCTAGTGCAATAGTTCAGTGTCTGGACTGCCATGTTCTCTGGGTTCAAATCTTAGCTATGCTACTTACTAGCTGTATCATCTTGGCTTGTTTCCTGATATGTAATATAGGGATAATAATGGCACCTACCTCAGAGAGTTGTGGTAAACATTAAGTGAGTTAATGTATATGAAACACTTTTAAGAGTACCTGACATATAGCAAATAAATTATTGTCAACATCCTTTGTCAAGAGACTTTGCTATAGACATTCTAAGAGGTTGGATGGGCTATTGGCAGGACTTTGTAACAGTCATCATGCAGTTTAGTTTTGTTCCCTCTCCCTTACTCTCTTTATCAAATAAGAAATTATATATGCTACACTGAAATATAGTTATAAAAATGCAAACAAAGAACAACATGCTATGTCCATTTCAATTCTAACATTTACTGACAATAAGAATTGTGACTTGATGAAAGATTTTGTGTTTAAACTTTGCATCTACCTACCAGGCTGATTCAAACTCTCTTAGAATTCTGTGTGCAGATTCTTTGCTTCTCTGTATTATACCAACTACTTTATTCATGACTGAAAGATTACTAGGACTTTGGGAAATTTTAACAGCAACTTAAGGTCTTTCTTGTTTATTGTTTAAGACTAAAATTAAGGGGTTAAAAAAAAAGCCTTTCTTTAAAGGCTTAAAGAAAATAATAGGGGCAAATTTACCTAGATTTAGTGATACTTAGTCATCGAAAGTGTCCAGGACAAAAAATTTTACTGAAAGTCAAACACAACTTGTTTTTAATAATTTTATTTCTTGGCATTTTTATTCTAGATGAAACACTAAATGAAATATATTATAAATAGAATACTACATATATAAATAGAACAATTCAAGTTCCCATTTGATAGAGTATAATATTTTAAATTGCTGGTGATTATTTAATGTAAAAACATTAATCTGCTTAAAATTCTCAATAAACTTCAAAGACAAGTGAGTAATACGATATTTGGATTAAATTTACCTGCTTAAATATGGCATTTTGTTACATCTCTGAATTTCACTTCTCTTCTCTGAAGAAATTTCCTCAGTGTGCTGCTGTTTCCCCCAAATTGGCACAGAGTCAGTTGAATCTCAGAATAGTGCAATTTTTAAAAACAAATATACAAAACTCTACAATGTTCTAGAAAGAACTGTACTGGGCAAGGATATAAAAGTCTGTAGGTCTCTGCCTTCAGGAGGTCACAGGTAATGGGTTGTAACTACAAAATACAAGTAACTATGGCAGAATATGGAAAGTAGTGAATGCCATGAGGTAAGTCTTGAAGATTGGCCAACATAGAGAAAAGGTCATTTCAGGCAGAAGAAACATCATTAAAGGTAGGGAGGCAGAAAGTGAATAATAGAATAGTTCATTTTGGCTATAGCCTAGTGGGATAACTTAGACTTATCACAGAAAAGGTTTCTTGGGACCAGATAAGTATAGAATCTTGAATGCTAGATTATGATTTCTAAACTGAGAACATTTCTTTGCTGATGTACTTATTCCTGGAAAAAATAAAATATAAAACAAAAGAGCAGTACCTATATTTTGAAGTCATTTTCAGAGCTCTAACCCTCTTGAGACTTTGAGAATGAAAATTAAATTCCTGAGTAGATTTAGTAGTTAGTAGACAAGGTAGGGGGTAAAAACAAACTGAAGGATTTTAATAAAATTTTCTATCAAAATTGCACATGAGAGCATTTCTCAGTCTATCCACAAGCACTCAAAAGTCCTAGATTTCAGATCCTAAGAGACCTCCTGCTTGTCCGTGATGTAAACTCCATTTTATTGGTACCTAATCTGATTTAGCTTTGGCTTTGTTTTTGACATTTCCTAAAGCAAGGACAATCTAGTGGGATCATTTTAATACAATGAATACTCATGTTACTATGGTGAATAGTTGGATAAAAAGGACTTTGTCTTAGGGAAAATTGGAAATTAAAATTGCCATTTTGAATCACGGAAGTCACTGAATATTTTACCTTTGTTCTTTGTTCATTTAAAAATGATAAAGTAAACTATGTTTGCAAATACTTTTAATATGGCCTTCTTCTACTCCATACACCAGAGGCATTTTAGTATTGCCTGAGGTTAGTAAAAAAGCTGGATACCTTCCAAGAGCAGATTTCCTTTAGATATGACAGCTGGGATGTGATTTTTTGGTATCAGATGCAGGAAGACGTCATTTGTACATGGTAATTGTGAAAAAATTGGAACCTATTACTCTCACTTAGTATAAATGATCCGTAAAAAGTATGTCAGAAGTAAAACTCCTGGAATTCTACAGGGAGAGTTAAAATAAAACCAGACACAGGTGCTCACCTGACTCTATTTTTAGAACAATAGGAGACTCATATAACGGAGAATACTCTGTACTTCCTGTATAAATCTACATTATTTGAAAGTCGTATTTTCTAGAAGTTCTTGTGAAGTTGTACTTATTAATTTTTGCAATTTAACATTGCCTAGGAAAGAGCCATTCACCTGGTAGGAACCCAACAAATTTTCAGTACTTGTTTTAGAATCAGAGTCCCATTTCTGAAAGAAACCTTGGATATCACTGGGCTTCGAGTTGCTTTAAACGTTTAAACACGGTTTTGTTTCTCAAAAAGCAAATAAAAGGCATTTAGAGGAAAAGGACCCTTTCTTCATCTTAAGACTTTTAAAAATGGCAATACAGGAAGATTAATAACAACAATAAGTTAAAGGAGAATTCAGTATTCCTCCATGAAACTACTCTTTCTAAAAGGCAACAGAGACTGGTTCCAGTGAAGCATATTATGATGTGTGGCATGTAAATGTATACCATTATTTTTGTATACCAAATGTATACTACTCATTTTTTCCCCAAATTCAATTTAATCTCATAAGAATTTATCGAGGCTACTGTATAACATGGGGGAAAGCTGTATACCACAGTAGCAAGGAGCTAGGGTTCCAGAGCGGGACTCTTGTGTTAGAATCCTGTATCTTCCACTTTACTGGCAATTTTTGACTTAGGAAAGTTACTTAATCTCTCTTTTCTTCAGTGTTTTCATCTGTGAAATGAGGACACTAATGTGTTAATCTCTAGAGTTGTAATGAAAATCAAATAAATTAATAAATTAATAATTCAAACAGTGCCTAGAGTGTTTGGTACAGTGCCTAACTTAATAAACATAGGTTATTATAATTATCCCCACTGAACTAGGTAGAAGCTACAAATATGTATGTGTATATTAAATATGCATATATATACACACACACACTATACATCCTATGTAAACACAATTTTAGTATGTATATATATCTATACATGCGTTTACATTCTACCTTAAGCATATATAGTATACTGAAAAAGAAATTTAGTAGCTTGCCCAAGATCAAAATTGCCAGCAAAGTATAGGATGATTTAAGTTTCAAACCCAGAAAGTCTAGCTCTACAGCTGTTGGTCTTAACTACTGTTTCATACTGTTTAGAGTATAAACACCTGAATTAGATAGCTATGTATAAATTAGCATATTCTAATTGCCAAATTGAGACTGAAGACATGAAGGTAAACTGAAACTACTGTGAAAGACTTAATGGAAGAATTGTGACTTTTATTTTATTTTAAGTTCTGGGGTACATGTGCAGATACACAGGTCTGTTACATAGGTAAATGTGTGCCAAGGTGGTTTGCTGCACCTATCAACCCATACCTAGGTATTAAGCCCAGCATACATTAGCTATTTTTCCTGATGCTCTCCCTCTTCTCTCACATGCTGCAGCAGACCCCAGTGTGTGTTTTTCGCCTCCCTGTGTCCATGTGTTCTCATCTTTCAGCTCCCAGTGAGAATTTGTGATATTTGGTTTTCTGTTCCTGTGTTAGTTTTCAGATGATAATGGCTTCCAGCTCCATCCATATCCCTGTAAAAGACATGATCTCATTTCTTTCTATGGCCACATAGTGTTCCAGGGTGTGTATTGTACCACATTTACTTTATCCAGTCTATCACTCATGGACATTTGGGTTGATTCTATGTCTTTGATATTGTGAGTAGTGCTGCAGTGAACATATGCATGCATGTATCTTTATAATAGAATGATTTATATTCCTTTGGGTACATACCTAGTAATGCGATTACTGGGTCAAATGGTATTTCTGGTTCCAGGTCTTTGAGGAATTGCCACACTGTCTTCCACAATGTTTGAACTAATTTACATTCCCACCAAAAATGTAAAAGTGTTCCTATTTCTCCACAGCCTCGTCAGCATTTGTTGTTTCTTGACTTCTTATCACCATTCTGACTGGTGTGGGATGATATCTTATTGTGGTTTTAATTTGCATTTCTCTAATAATCAGCAATATTAAGCTTTTCAAAATATGTTTTTTAGCTGCTTATATATCTTCTTTTGAGAAGTGTCTGTTCATGTCCTTTGCCCACTTTTTAATGGGGTTGTTTTTTTCATGTAAATTTGTTTAAGTTCCTTGTAGACTCTGGATACTAGGCCTGTGTCAGATGGATGGATGGCAAAAATCTTCTCCCATTCTATAGGTTGTCTGTTTTCTCAATAGTTTCTTTGGCTGTGCAGAAGTTCTTTAGTTTAATTAGATCCCATTTGTAAATTTTTGCTTTTGTTGCAATTGCTTTTGATATTTTTGTCATGAAATCTTTGCCTATGCCTGTGTCCTGAATGATATTGCCTAGATTTTCTTCTAGGGTTTTTATAGTTTTGGGTTTTACATTTAAGTCTTTAATCCATCTTGAGTTAATTTTTGTATAAGATGTAAGGAAAAGGTCCATTTTCAATTTTCTGCACCATTTATTAAATAGGGAATACTTTCTCCATTGCTTGTTTTTGTCAGGTTTGTTGAAGATCAGACAATTGTAGATGTATGGTCTTATTTCTGAGTTCTTTGTTCTGTTCCATTGGTCTATGTGTCTGTTTTTGTACCAATACCATGCTGTTTTGGTTACTGTAGCCTTGTAGTATAGTTTGAAGTTGGGTAGGGTGATGTTGCCAGCTTTATTATTTTTTGCTTAGGATTGCCTTGACTATGCCAGTTCTTTTTGGGTTCCATATGAATTTTAAAATAGTTTTTGCTAATTCTGTGAAGAATATCAATAGTAGTTTAATCATTGAATCTATAAATTACTTTGGGCAGTATGGCTATTTTCATGATGTTGATTCTTCTTATCCATGAGCATGGATTGTTTTTCCATTTGTTTGAGTCCTCTCTGATTTCCTTGAGCAGTGGTTTGTAGTTCTCCTTGAAGAGGTCCTTCACATTCCTTGTTAGCTGTTTTCCTAGGTATTTTGTTTTCTTTGTAGCAATTGTGAATGGGAGTTCATTCATGATTTGACTTTATGCTTGTCTGTTGTTGGTGTATAGGAATGCCTATGATTTTTGCATGTTGATTTTGTATCCTGAGATTTTGCTGAAGTTGCGTATCTGCTTAAGAAACTTTTGGCCTGAGATGATGGGGTTTTCTGGGTATGGGATCATGTCATGGGCAAACAAAGACAGTTTGATTTCTTCTCTTTCTATTTCAATACGCTTTATTTATTTATTTTTTGCCTGATTGCCCTGGCCAGAGCTCCCAATGCTATTTGAATAGGAGTGGTGGAGAGCATCCTTGTCTTGTGCCAGTTTTCAAGGGGAATGCTTCCAGCTTTTGCCCATTCAGTATGATATTGGTTGTGGGTTTGTCATAAATGGCTTTTATTATTTTGAGGTATGTTCCTTCAAACCTAGTTTGTTTAGAGCTTTTAACATGAAGGGATGTTGAACTTTATCAAAGTCCTTTTTCTGTGTCTATTGAAATAATCATGTGGTTTTTGTCTTTAGTTCTGTTCATGTGATGAATTATGTTTATTGATTTGCATATGTTGAACCACTCCTGCATCTCAGGGATGAAGTAGACTTGATTGTGGTGGATAAGCTTTATGATGTGCTGCTGGATTCAGTTTGCCAGCATTTTCTTAAAGATTTTTGCATTGATATTCATCAGGGATATTGGCCTGAAGTTTTCTTTATTTGTTGTCTCTTTTCCAGGTTTTGGTGTCAGGATGATGCTGGCATCATAAAATGGGTTACAGAGGAGTCCCTCCTTTCCAATTGTTTGGAATAGTTTCAGAAGAAATGGTACCAACCCCTCTTTGTACCTCTGGTAGAATTCAGCTGTAAATTCATCTGGTCCTGGGCTGTTTTGGTTGGGAGGCTATTTCTTACTGCCTCAATTTCAGAACTTGTTATTGGTCTCTTCACGGAATCAACTTCTTTGTAGGTCAGTGTGAGGAGGGTGTATGTGTCCAGGAATTTATCCATTTCTCCTAGATTTTCTAGTTTATTTGCATAGAGGTGTTTATAGTATTCTCTGATTGTTGTTTGTATCTCTGTGGTGTCAGTTGTGATATCGTCTTTATCATTTTTACTGTATCTATTTGATTTTTCCCTCTTTTCCTCTCTATTAGTCTAACTAGTGTTCTATCTATTTTATTAATTTTTTTAAAAAACTACCTCCTGGATTCATTGATTTTTTGAAGGGATTTTTTGTGTCTCTCCCTCCTTCAGTTCTGCTCTGATCTTGCTGATTTCTTGTCTTCTGCTAGCTTTGGGGTTTGTTTGCTCTTGATTCTCTGTAAGTAGTTCTTTTAGTTGTGGTGTTAGGATGTGGGTTTGAGATATTGGTAGCATTTTGATGGGAGCATTTAGTGCTATAAATTTCCCTCTTAACACTGCATTAGCTGTGTCCCAGAGATTCTGGTATGCTCTCTTTGTTCTCATTAGTTTCAAAGAACTTCTTGATTTCTGACTTAATTTTATTATTCAGCCAGAAGTCATTCAGGAGTGGGTTGTTCAATTTCTATGTAGTCATGTAGTTTTGAGCGAATTTCTTAATCTTGAGTTCTAATTTGATTGTGCTGTGGTCTGAGAGGCTGTTGTGATTTTATTTCTTTTGCATTTGCTGAGGTGTGTTTTACTTCCACTTATGTGATCAATTTTAGAGTAAGCACCATGTAGTGCTGAGAAGAATGTATATTCTGTTGTTTTGGAGTGGAAAGATCTGTAGATAACTGTCAAATTAACTTGATCCAGAGCTGACTTCAAGTCCTGAATTTCTTTGTTGATTTTCTGTCTTGATGATCTGGCTAATATTGACAGCAGGGTGTTATTATCTCCCACTGTTATTGTATGGGAGTCTAAGTCTCTTCATAGGTCTCCAAGAATGTGTTTTATGAATCTGGGTGCTCCTGTATTGGGGGCATATAGAATTAGGATAGTTAGCTCCTCTTGTTGAATTAAACCCTTTACCATTATATAATGCCCTTCTTTGTCTTTTTTGATCTTTGTTGGTTTAAAGTCTCTTTTGTCAGAAACTAGGATTTCAACTCCTGCTTTTTTCTGCTCTCCATTTGCTTGGCAAATTTTTCCTCCATCCCTTTATTTTGAGCCTATCTGTATCTTTGCATGTGAGATGGATCTCTTGAATACAGCACACCAATGGGTCTTGACTCTTTTTTTGTTAGTTTGTTTGTTTGTTTTTGATACAGAGTCTTGCTCTGTCACCCAGGCTGGAGTGCAGTGGCATGATTTTGGCTCACTGCAACCTCCATCCCCCAGGTTCAAGCCATTCTCCTGCCTCAGTCTCCCAAGTAGCTGGGATTACAGGCATGTGACACCACGCCCAGCCAATTTTTGTAGTTTTAGCAGAGATGGGGTTTCACCATGTTGATCAGGCTGGTCTTGAACTCCTGATCTCAGGTGATCCACCCACCTCAGCCTCCCAAAGTGCTAGGATTACAGGCATGAGCCAGGGTCTTGACTCTTTATCCAGATTGCCATTTTGTGTCTTTTGATTTGGGGATTTAGCCCATTTAATTTAAGAATAATATCGTTATGTATGAATTTGTTCCTGTCATCTCGATGCTAGCTGGTTATTTTGCAGACTTGTTAGTGTAGTTGCTTCATAATGTCATTGGTCTGTGTACTTCAGTGTGTTTTTGTAGTGGCTGCTAATGGTTTTCCCTTCCATATTTATTGCTTTTTTCAGGAGCTCTTGCAAGGCAGGTAGGCCTGGTGGTGACAAATTCCCTCAGTATTTGTGTGTCTGAAAAGGGTTCTACTTCTCCCTCACTTATGAAGCGTGGTTTAGCCAGATACGAAATTCTGGGTTAGAAATTCTTTTCTTTAAGACTGTTGAATATTGGCCCCCAGTCTCTGCTGGCTTATAGGGTTTCCACTGAGAGGTTTGCTGTTAGTCAGATGGACTTCCCTTTGTAGGTGACCTGGCCTTTCTCTCTGGCTGCCCTTAACATTTTTTTTTCCTTCATTTCAACCTTGGACAATCTGATGACTATGTGTCTTGGGGTTGATCTACTCATGGATTATCTTACTGGGGTTCTCTGGATTTCCTGAATCTGAATGTTGGCCTGTCTTGCTAGGTTGGGGAATCTCCCTTGGATGATATCCTGAAGTATGTTTTCCAATTTGGTTCCATTCTTTCCATCTCTTTCAGATACCACAATCAGTCATAAGTTTGGTCTTTTTATATAATCTTTATGGTCCTTGGAGGTTTTGTTTGTTCTTTTTCATCTTCTTTCTCTAATCTTGTCTGCCTGTCTTACTTCGGCAAGATAGTCTTCAAGCTCTGAGATTCTTTTCTCCACTTGGTCAGCTATTGATACTTGTGGTTGCATTGTGAAGTTATTCTGTTGTGCTTTTCACCTCCATCAGGTCATTTATGTTCTTCTCTAAACTGTTTATTCTGGTTAACAGCTCCTGTAATGTTTTATTATGATTTTTCACTTCTTTGCATTGGGTTAGAACATACTCCTTTAGCTTGGCGAAGTTTGTTATTACTCATCTTCTGAAGCCTACTTTTGTCAGTTTATCCATCTCACCCTCGGCCCGGTTCTATGTCCTTGCTGGAGAGGCGTTGTGATCATATGGAGGAGAGAGGCACTCCGGCTTTTTGAGTTTTCAGGATGTTTGCATTGGTTCTTTCTCATCTTCATGAGCTTATCTACCTTTGACCTTTGGGGCTGCTGACCTTTGGATGGCGTTTTTGTGGGGTTCTTTTCTGTTGATGTTGCTGTTGTTGTTGCTTTCTGTTTGTTTGCTTTCCTTTTAACAGTCAGGCCCCTCCTCCATAGGGCTGCTGTAGTTTGCTGGTAGTCCTCTCTAGATCCTATTTGCCTAAATCCCTTCCACACTTGGAGGTGTCACCAGTGGAGGCTGCAGAACAGCAAAGATGGCTGCCTGCTCCTTCCTTTGGGAGCTCTGTTCCAGAGGAGCACTGACCTGATGCTGGCCAGAATGCTTCTGTATAAGGTGTCTGGAGACCCCTGTTGGGAGGGTCTCACCCAGTTAGGAGGCATGGGATCAGGGACTCAGTTAGCAAAGCACTCTGGCTACCCCTTGGCAGAGCCGGTGCACCGCTCTGGGGAAAATCCCCTTTGTCTGGTCTGCCTGGACTCTTCAGAGTCAGCAGGCAGGAAAGACTAAGTCCACTGAACCCAAGGGACTGCATCCCCTCCTCCCCACAGGGCCTCCATCTCAGGGAGATCATATTTCTCTCTGTAAACCCCTGGATGGAGTTGCTGAAATTCCCAAAGGGATGTCCTGCATGGTGAGAAGGGATGGATCCAAATCTCACCTAAAGAAGCAGTGTGGCCGCAATCTGCCACAGCTGCTGGGCTGCACTGTGGGGAATTCCTCCAGGTCCAAACTACTCAGTATCCCTGAAACTGGTAGGGGAAAGCAAATGACTGGTGCTGCAGTGATGGTGGCTGTCCCTTCCCACTAGTTCGTCTTAGGCACTCTCCAGCCTGCTTCCCGTGGTCACAGCCTGAGCCTGCTGAAAGTCTGCACAGCCCTGTGCTTGGGTCCCAAGGCACTGGTGGCATGGGCTCATGAGCGGATCTCCTGATCTTCAGGTTTCACAGATCCATGGGAAAAGTGTGGTTTCCCAGGCAGGGTAGTACAATCACTCACCTCTTCCCTTGGCTGGGGGTGGGAGCTTCCCTTGCACTGCGTGGCTCACAGGTTGGCTGTCGCTCCACCTTGCTTTTTCTCACTCTCCGTGAGTCACGCCAACTGCCTAGTCAGTCTCAATGAGAGAGCCTGGATACTTCAGTTGAAGGCGCCGGATTCACTCCTTTTTATTCTCCGTGATTTGACTTTCATGGGTTTCATTGTGTTTCCTTCTGGTTTCCTTTCCACTAGAAATAATATGTGTAACATCATTAGCACAGTTCCTGGCATAGCTTCTCAATAAATTGCAGTTATTATTATCATAATCTTCCTGATAATTTTGTCTCAATCTTCCTCAACGTGTGCAACCTACTGTTTGGAAAAAACAAATCTGATCTATATCCATGATTTAAATGAACTGTTTGTTGGTGGTTCTTAATACTGACTATGCATCAGAATCAAATGTGTAGGTTTTTAATAACATTTAATCCCCAAACTTATTTCAGAAGCACTAAATAAAATCTATGGAGATAGAATCCAGGCTTGAATATTTTCGAAAAACATTCCAAGTAAATATAATTAGCAGACAAGATTGAGAATTGCTGCTTTACGTAGTGATGACTTCCATATCTTTAGCTGAAATCTGTACATTAACCTCTGTTTAGTGTTGTAGACATTGCATCCTGGTAGACATCTCTGCTCACTTGCCTTATAAATATCTCAAACTTGATATGCATCAAACTAAATATACTATATTCTCTTCAAAATGTTTTTGTCTTTCATAGCATGACAACCTGACAATCATCCTCAACTTCCTTATCCCAACCTCAGAACCAATTAATCAGCAAGTTAGGTAGATTCTTTCTCTGAAGGAGTTCAAAATCTTCCCGTTCCTTTCTTTCTCTTCACCTGGACTATTGTAACCATTGCTTAACTGGTCTTTTTCTTCCCCTTACCTCAACCATGCAAAAACCAATTCACTCACCCCTGAGCTGCCAGAGTACTCTCTATAACGTATAAACCAGGATCAGGGCTTTGCCTGCTTAAACTCACTGAAAGGCTCACTATTACCTTCAAGACAATTTTTAGAGTTATTTTCATGGCATAAAGGCACTTAGTGCTTATTGGTCATCTCCTGCCACATCCCAAATACACCCTTCAATCACTTCATCTATATTGAGGCATTGGTAGCTTCCTCACATGTTTATTCACCACTTATTCATTTGCTAAACAGGTACTTTGTGAACATCTACTATTTCTCAAATGCTGTGGGAGCAATGTGAACAAGATAGATGCAATCTTTAGTGAAGCATGCTGTGGGAATCTGAAACGGGCAATTTACCAAATCTGGGGATTGTCAAGAAAAGCTTCTCTGAAGTAGTAGTTTTTAAACAGTCATCTTAAGTTTTGTCTTAAATTCTACTGTTTAGATGGAAAGAGGCAGACTCTCTCAAGCCTCTTAAAATGTGGTCCCTTCTGTCTTTAATGCCATTGCTCCCTCATTTATGTTTGTTTTTGTCTTACTGACCTTTTCTTATTCCTTAGGATTTATTTACGTTAAGCATCACCTCCTTTTGAAACATTCCCACATCCCTGAAACAACTAATTCTTAGTCGTTTCATTCTCATGCTTTTTCTGGATTCCAGGATTTACCTTGGTTGAAGCACCATATATGCATTATTATAGTGATTGATTTTATTCTTTCTTAACTATGAACTGTTTAAGGGCAAAGGCATTAAATAGAAATTTTATTTCTTTAAAGCCATAACTTATATGGTGCTTGACACATAGTTACTGCTTACTAAATTTTTTGTTGAATAAGAATGAAATGTTCATGAGCAAATATGGCCTAAATCACTTTGAACACTAGTAGGAATTCATATTGTCTGAGGTATGTAAGTATGGCCGGACCAGACTCTGAGGTGCTTTAAAGTGAAATTGAGGAATTTCAGATTTTACGCTTAACTAATATATTACCTTTGTAGTGTAGCACATTGGCTAGAAGCATTGACCTGTCTTCAAACTCTTTCCGCTTCTTGTAGCTGAGTATTCCTGGGAAACTTTCTTCACTGCTTTAAGTCTCAGAATACTCATCTGTTTTAAACATTTTTAATGAGATAATGTATGCAAAGTTTTAGCATTTTTCCTGGCACATTGTAAGCTTTACAATGAATGTTAGTTATTACTGTAATTATATGCAACACTGAAAAAAATAAGACAGCTAAGGAACTAACAGTTTCAGAATGCAGAGTCAGAATTATTCAATGATTAACCACTCAGATAACAGTCAGAAAACCAAAATTTCAGTTCTAGTTCTAGCTCTCCTATTGGCTTGATTGTATCTTAATTTTCTCCTACAAAAAAATTACAGTAAAATTACTAGATTTATGCTCTTCTCACCTGGGTGGTGTAATCATTTGAGATGTCTAAAGAAAAAACTCAGTCAAATTTTAAAAAGTGAGGATTTATAACCTTTGAAATCAATTTTCCTAATGTATTGGCTTAATTGATAATGTTATGCTTTTGTCAAAGCTGTGTCATCTGTCTGGAATACCCTATTCACTCTAATCCTGTTTGTCCTTTAATTGTTGGTTTTAGCGTAAGTTAGTGGGGTTAGGTGCTCACTTATATATCCCTTAGAATACTAAACCTACTTCTGGCATAACATTTACCATGTATAGTATTTAAAAGCACACATACTTGCATGTCTTCTCCCTTAGAATGTGAAGTCTTAGAAAGCAAGTGTGTCTTTTAATTCAGTATTCTCATTACCTAGTACAGATTGTGGCACATGTTAAATGATTATTAAGTATCATCTATTAATGATATCTCAATAGATTATGTTTTATAGATTTAAGAATATTTAAAAATGCTTTAGGGTAACAAAAAGAAGATTTCTGAAGTTCGTTGAGGGGTTGTTTACTGTGAAGTGCAGAGTAGAAAAATAACAATTACAATAAATAATAATAGTAACAGAGTAACTATTAGAACAGAATATTAAGTATCAAGTAATAGCGATAAAAATAAGTATTATTTTGGCTATTTACTCTGAAAACATAATAAAATTAAAAATGAAGTAAAATGAGGAGGCTTTAGGTAAAACTAGCTAATACAACATACACAGCTACTTTTCCTATCTCCAAAAGTCCTGTTAAAAAGACAACTAAGGGTATTTTTTTAAACCGTTCCTCTCTCCCAAAACTAAATCAATGTGAGGAGAATGTTAGAGGGAAAAAATTGACACAATTTTATAAGCAGAAAGGAAGAATGAAAATGCTAAGTGTCTTGACCCGCTGAGAAATCAGAATTATGAATTGGCAGTGGCAAAAGCTGAAATCCAATACATTTTACACTGACACAACCTGAAAAGGCACCAGGTACCTCTGTAAGAGCGAATTGGTCGGGTGAGGTGGCTCACACCTGTAGTCCCAGCACTTTGGGAGGCCAAGGCAGGCAGATCATTTGCAGTCAGGAGTTGGAGACCAGCCTAGCCAACATGATGAAACCCCAACTCTACTAAAAATGCAAAATTTAACTAGTGTCATGGCACATGACTGTAATCCCAGCTACTTGGGAAGCTGAGGCAGGAGAATCAATTGAACCTGGGAGGTGAGGACTCAGTGGGCCGAGACTGTGCCACTGCACTCTGGCCTGGGCAATAGAGCAAGACTTTGTCTCAAAATGCAAACAAACAAACAAAAAGAGACTCAAATTGTTTAAAAAAAAAAAAAGACTATTGATCTAAAAGTTAATCACATTTCCAGATACTAGCCAAGATTTTTCACTGGAGAATTCTATTAAAAATTAAAAATTAATGAAGAAATAATGTCAATTCTACATAATTTCTTCTAGAAAATAGAAGACAAAAAGACACTTCCCAAATCATTTTATGAAGCCAGAATTAATCATGATACCAAAATCATACAAAGGCAATACAAGAAAATGTGCAAACTAATATCCCTCATGAACATCAATGCAGATGTCTTCAACAAAATATTAGCAAATTAAGTCCACAAATCTATGAAAAGACTAATATATTGTGACCAATTAGGTTTTATCTTGGGAATGAAAGGCTGGTTCAATATTTGCAGACCAAGCAAAGTAATCCACATTAACAGAATAAGCAAAACCATATGATCATTTTAATTGAGGCAGAAAATGCATTTGACAAAATTTCACAATTGTTCTAGAAAAAAAATCAGCAAACTATAAATAGAAAGAAACTTCTTCAACCCGAAAGGGCATCCCTCAAAACCTACAGCTAATGTAACACTTAATGGTAAAAGACTAAATGCTTTCCACATAAGATGAGGAATAAGATGAGGAATAAGATAAGGACGTCAAATATCACTACTCTTATTCAACATCATACTAAAACCTAGCAAAAGCAAAAGGCAAGGCAAGGAAAGAAAAACCATGAAGTTTGGAAAGAAATAAATAAAACCATCTATAGTCACAAACAGCATAATTGTTTATGTAAAAAGTCCCAAGGAGTCTAAAAAACAAAGAACCCCCCCAATTCATAAAACTAGTTTAGCCAAGTTTCCAGATACAAGGTTAAACACAGATATCAACACACAAAAAAGTGTGTTCAGAAAGGTATAGCATAAAGGAATTTTTTGAGGTGATAGAACTAATCTGTATTTTGATTGTCATGGTAGTTATAGGAATCTATACATGTGATAAAACTTATGGAACTATACACAAAAGTTTTTAAAAAATTGTAGGAGAAGATTATACAATTTATAAGATGCACTATAATAGTAATGAATGCAAAAATTTTTGACTACGTTTTAAAATAAAGGGATTTTTTTTTTTTCACAGAGGAAGTACACCTCTCTATTCCTTAAGAATAGGATTGTTTCTGAAAAATTGTGCTCAGATTTGGGTCCTACATTTAAAAAAGTTAGCAAACTAGAATTTCCAGAGAAGTTAATGCAAATAGGGAAGATCTAAAATGTCAGATTAGGAACTTTTAGTAGGAAGCTGTTGTTGCCTTCTCACCACCTTTCACTAGGTCTTTTCCATAGGATGAGAAGTAACTTATTTGATTGGTGAGGCCATGTCAGTTTGGTTTTCACTGGTCCTCTTTTATTTGTAACACTGAGTTAATGTGGCTGCCCAAATCCATATTAGGCTTGCTGGAATATAAAGCAGGCCAAGATAAGGCTGCTTGGGTTACTGAATGCTCTGCAAACCCAAACAGGCTAACACGTAGATCCCAAGGCCTCAAATGAGAGGAAAGAGTGAAGAGAGCATTTTAGCCTCAGGTCTAAGCTGTATTTTACAGAACAATACATTAATAAATTAATAACAACTGATAATTTGATTACTGTCTTGTACTTTTATCTCGGTCTCAGAGAGGAGATGAACATAATTCATACTTTCTCATTAGAAACTTAAACATTTACTTGACAAAGGGAAGACTTAGGACTAACAGTATTATCTTCAAATATTTAAAACATCATCAAACAAGGAAGGACTAGAATTAGTTATACAACTTCAGAATGTGAAAAAAAATGAAACAAATGCATTGAAATAATAGGGAGATAGATTTTGGTTTCATTTGTCCATTCATTTGTTCACTCATAAAACAATCTATTATCTATCTATCATCTATCAATCATCATCATTATCTTCCTTGTTGTGATAAATCCTGAGAATGTAGGGTGGTCTTACATTCTAACAATATTTCTGAATATTATAATTTTCCAAAAATAGAGCAAACTTCCTTGTGTAGTAGTTAGGTCTCTGTCCTGAATTTTGTTCAAGCAAAGGTTAGTTAGGTATGTCGTAGTTGGATACGGTGAGACATTGGACTAGATGACCTCTAAGAGTACTTCCAGAAAGCATCAAAGTGTAATTTCCCATTGGAAAATAAGGGAAGAACTAGTGTCAGTGAAATAGAATCAGAACCACATCTGAAGGCACACTTTTGTTTTTCATAGACTATCTATTACACTATTGAACCTAATTTTAAACCATCTTATAACTGGTAAAGAGCTCTGAAGTTAACCACGTTAAGAATTAACTGATATTATTTTTATTTCTCTTTTGCAGGTTGACCTATAGTATTTACAGTTAGATAACAAAAATGATATCCTAATTCCAATAATAATTGATGAATCATGAAGATGTACATTTCTAGTCATTTAATAAATGCATTTTGAATTGAAATTGTATTAGTTTGCTTGTTTGAGCAATCCAACAATGACTTCAATGAAAGAAAAAGTATTGTTTTTCTCTTTATAAAATTACTGAATCCCTGGCACGTGGTAGGTATTCTGAGAGTAAATGTGAATGCATGAGTTCTCCATAGATTAAATGAGAATATCATTTTTAAAATATTTACGTAGTTGAATTTATCTGACTTCATGGTTTCAGTGTACCACTGGTCTTTTGAATATTTTCCTCTATTTTTTGTAATGCTTGTTAAAATGTTACATTTAGGGGGAAATCTTTTGTGATGCTGCTAAAACCATGCTTAGAGGAAAATTTATAGCTTAACATCTATATATTCAAAAATAAATAACAACAAATACACGTTGTTTAGTGCTCTTTAGTAAGTAAAATTTAAACATCAGATACAAGAATTGGAAGTAGTTACTTTTACGGAGGAAGAATTGTAGGGGCAGGTTTCTTCACAGCAACACTGTAAAACTATTTGACTTTTAACTTAACATACATATATAACTTTGACAAAAATGAAGGTAGGAAAATAATGGATGTTTACAGCTTTAATTTAAATTAAATTCAGTTTAACTTATTACCCAGAAAGTAATTTAGATGAATAGGTGTCAAGAGATCTAATATGATGAATGGAATGAATCAGTCCTATAATTTCTTTCTTTCATTATAATCTCTGTTTTTTGATGGGTTACATGCTTAACCCATGGTTTAAAATTTGCATCTTATTTTTAAATTTTTTACTCTTTCTGGGCTGTTTTCCTGTCAAAATTCCCTGAATATAATTTAAAATGAGAATTGGACACATATCAAATCAGTAATGCAGACAATATTCAATGGTTACCTATTTTCTGTGGTTTCTCATTAATTACTTAATTATTATGTATATTTAAGGTATATGACATGATCTTTTTATATTTACCAGTTTATTACAAAGGATATGGCAAAAGATACCAATGAAGAAATGCATAGGGCAAGGCTTGGAAAGGAGTGCAGAGCTTTCATGCCCTCTCCAGATGCAGTGCTCTTCAGGAAGCTCCAAGTGTTCAGCTACTCAGAAACTCCCTTATCGCTGTTTCTTGGAGTTTTTATGGAAGCTTCATTACTAGCCATAATTGAGTAAATCATTGGCAATTTGTGATCAACTTAACCTTTAGCATTTGTTTACTCCCCAGTGGTTGGGGGGTGGATCTGAAAGTCCCAACCCTCTAATTCTGCCTTGGTCTTTCCAGTGACCAGCGTCCATCCTGAAGCTACCTAGGGGCTGCCAGCCATTAGTTAGCTCATTAGCATACCAAAAGATTCACATTTTGGAGATTCCAAGTACTTTTGGAGTTGTATGCAAGAGTCAAAGACCAAATATGTATTTTACCATGTCCCAATCCACCCCCTGGTTTTCAAACACAGATCCCTTACAGTGTAAAAATGTAAAACTTAAAAAATACTGACACATTGCTAGATTCCCATTCAGTCACTAATACTTAGAATGGTACATGATCATATTTTATGAGTATGTCTCCCAGAGAAAGGCCATTCAAGTTTGCAGGCTTCCACTGATCTTGTCACATCCCCAAAGCAGGAGTGATCTCTGAAAACATGTACCTTCACCATTTCAGGCAATTTTTATGCTCTGCTTCCCTTTTAAATAGAAGTTCCAGTTTCTGATAATCTCTTCTTTTGCACATATGAGCATATACTTTTAGAAACAGCCAGGTCACATCTTCAATGCTTTGCTGCTTAGAAATTTCTTCCACCAGATACACTGAATCATCTCTCTCTCAAGTTCGAAGTTCCACAGATCTCTAGGGCAGGGGAAAAATGCTGCCCATCTCTTTGCTAAAGCATAGAATGAATGATCTTTATTCCAGTTCCCAATAAGTTCCTTATCTCCATCTGAGACCACCTCAGCCTGGACTTCATTATCCACATCACTATGAGCATTGTGGTCAAAACCATTCAACAAGTCTCTAGGAAGTTCCAAACTTTCCCACATTCTCCTGTCTTCTTCTGAGCCCTCCAACTGTTCCAACCTCTGTCTGTTAACTAGTTGCAAAGTTGCTTCCACATTTTCAGGTGTCTTTATAGCAGTGCTGGTACCATTAGTCCATTCTCACACTGCCATAAAGAATTTTCTGAGACTGGTTAATTTAAGAACAAAAGAGGTTTAATTGACTCACAGTTCTGCAAACTTAACAGGAAGCATGACGGGGGGGTCCCAGGAAACTTACAATCATGGCCAAAGGGGAAGAGGAGGCAAAGAGATTCTTTACATGGTGGCAGAAGAGAGAGAGAGAGTATGTGGGTAAGTGCCACGCACTTTTAAAACATCAGATCTCATGAGAACTCACTATCACAAGAACAGCAAGGGGGAAATTTGCCCCCATTATCCAATCACCTCCCACTAGGCCCCTCCTCCAATTTAACATGAGATTTGGGCGGAGACACAAATCCAAACCAAATAAAAGACTGTCCCGGCTCTCTGTAAGTCTATGCTTGACATTGGATTTATATCCTTAAATACTAAATTTGTTTTCTAATTTAGGTTTATGGTATTGTTTATTATATGGGTTATCATAGGTAATTTGACTTGAACCATGGCATTTATTTAAATTGCATATCTAAACAATTTTGTACTGGTTGATAAAAATCTAGCAAAGTATTTTTTTGGTGTTCAATTAATTTTTGTCCTCTTTTGATTAGCAGTTTTATAAATCAGTTTATGTATTAGAGTTTTGGGAATTATTAACCAATCTAAAGGATATGATCCTAAAGTCATGAGAAACTTGTTTTTTTTTGTTTTTGTTTTTGTTTTTGAGATGAAGTTTTGTTCTTGTTGCCCAGGCTGGAATGCAATGGTGTGATCTCGGCTTACCTGTAACCTCTGCCTCCCGGGTTTAAGTGATTCTCCTGCCTCAGCCTCCTGAGTAGTTGGGATTACAGGCACCTGCTGCCACACCCAACTAATTTTTGTATTTTTAGTGGAGATGGGGTTTCACCATGTTGGTCAGGCTGGTCTTGAACTCCTGACCTCAGGTGATCCACCCACCTTGGCCTCCTAAAGTGCTGGGACTAGAGGTGTGAGCCACTGCGCCTGGACAGAAATCTGTATTTAAGAGTACTTTTCCAGTTCCTTTTGATCCTTTTAATGAACTTTTTTGAAAACTCAACACTTTATTTTCTAGAGAAGAGTTTTTAGAAAATGTATCAGAATTAAGTAATTAACTGTGGAAAGACTTAATATAGTCAGGATTAAATATGCAATTGACAAGAAAATGTGGTTATTTCTGTGGCCTACAATAACTTAACATAATCATAATTATGACTGCTAACATATACTGACATATCAGAATTTTAAGAATCTTACAAAATTTTGGAACATATATTAATAGCATAGACATAAGTTTTCTGAGGCATTCCAAGCCATGAGAAACTGTAAGTCAATTAAACTTCTTTTCTTTTTAAATTACTCAGTCTCAGGGAGTATCTTTATAGCAGTATGAAAAAAATATATATATTATACATATATACAATATACATATATTAATTAAATAAAAATATACATATATTTAATTAATTAATTAATTAAAATTTTAATTCTTAGTAACCTTACTTTTTAGTGAAAACATAGGAAGTAAGTAATTTCAAACTGTTTCATATTAGTATTTGTAGATGAAAACCATCTTGGAAGTTTTTAGAAAGACATGTTAAAAAATACTTTTTCATTAGCAAATCTAAATATATTTAGGTTTTTGTACCATATAAAATAAATGTCAAAGTACATAAACTTAAATTAATTTTAATAATTAATGTTTTAATATTTTTACTTATAAATGATTCAGACATTTCATGATTATCTATTACTTAATTTAATATGACTTTAGGATTTTAAGTTACACAAAATCATTTTGAAAATATGACACAAGTACCCTTCCTAATGCCTTCCCCAGTCAGGCTGGGTCTTAAATAACTATATGGCATCCAGGACAGCTATGAAGGGCAGGGCCAATCTGGGTCCTGAGTTTACATACCAGGTGAGAACTCAGGACAGAAGACAGCTATGAAGATGATGTCTGAAGGATCCAATGCTTCGTAGAATGGCCTGGAAGCAAATCTAAGCCAGGGAAGAAGTGGCATATTGGGCTTGACTCTGTCCTGTAGCTGTTGATCAAAGCACTGAGGACGTGTCCCCAGATCTTACCATGGCCAACGATCAGACCCCAAAATCTAGAGGTTCAAAACTAAAAATATAAGCTTACAGTCAAATTAAGCATCAAAAATATTAAAGAAGCAGTAGTTTCATGGCTTTAAAACATGTGTCAGAGGTAGTATAAAATTCTCTGACCAGTATACGCAGACAAAATGTCTGAATTATATTTAACTGACAATTTTGAAGTCATTTGTGTCTTATCATAATAATAATTTAAAGCTAGTTTTATTTACCAAGTATTCTGTACACATAATACATATAGACATAGACAAAACTAGATTTTATAGTCTTTGTAAAGAATTTTTATTAATTGGCTTTTAAATAGCTTTTTTCTGTTTAGATGACTAACCTTTTATTTATCTGTTTTATTGTCCTAAGTAATTGATAGGCAACAATTTGTCCTTTAAAGCAATGACTCTTACATGAAACAAGATAAAAAATCTGTACCTTGAAAGTACAGAGCTGAGACTTCAGGCTTAAATGTTGTACTATTATTTGTTCAAATCAAAAAGCTTTTATATAAAATCCCAATTAAGACAAGATGGCCAGGAAAAGCATATTAAACAAATGTAAGACTTTGTGTTAGTCCATTCTCGCGCTGTTAGGGAGAAATACCTGACACTGGGTAATTTA
This sequence comes from Mandrillus leucophaeus, assembly GCF_000951045.1. NCBI lineage: Eukaryota > Metazoa > Chordata > Mammalia > Primates > Cercopithecidae > Mandrillus > Mandrillus leucophaeus. The sequence goes on along the minus strand of NW_012101753.1, from coordinate 216,259 downwards.
TAAAGGAAAGAGGCTTAATTGACTCACAGTTCTGCATGGCTGGGGAGGCCTCAGGAAACTTATAGTCACGGTTGAAGGGGAAAAAAATGAGCCCTTCTTCACAAGGGGGCAGGAAAGAAAAGTGCTGAGCAAAGGGGGAAAAGTCCATTATAAAACCATCAGATCTTGTGAGAACTCCTTCACGATCATGAAAAAGAATGGAGGTAAATGCCACCATGATTAAATTACCTCTTATTGGGTCCCTCCCATAACACATGGGGATCATGGGAACTAAAATTCAAGATGAGATTTGGGTGGGGAGACGGCCAAACCATACCAGACTTGTTGTGTAAATTTAAAACAATTGTTAAGAGTTTCTAGTCACTCAGTCATCTCTCTTAAACATCCTTATAATGGAAGTATTATTATTAGTATTATTATTATTATTTTTGAGACAGAGGTCTCACTCTGTCACCCAGGTTGGAGACAGTGTGCAGTGGCACAATCATGGTTCACTACAGCCTTGACCTCATGGGCTCAAGTGATCCTCTCACCTCAGCCTCCAGAGTAGTTGGAATTACAGGTATGCACCACCATGCCCAGTGATTTTTTTTTTTCCCCCATAGAGACAGGGTCTCACCGTGTTACCCAGGTTGGTCTTAAACTCCTAGGCTTAAGAAATCCTTCCACCTCAGATTTCCAAAGTGCTTTGATCACAAGTGTGAGCCACCATGCCTGGCAAAATTTTCTCTATAAATGTAAATTTTTTTTGCAAAAGGGTTTTCATATAGCCAGCTAAATGTTAGAAGGGTGTAATTTGAAGACTAATTTAGTTTAATAGGTGGTCTTTTTAACTTCGTTTTTGCCTTTTAGTTAAAATTACTGAGTTCAGGTTGGAGCTCATCAGGGAATAGGGTAAAGAAATGATTCTCTATGTCTGGACTCTGCATAAATAGCTCTGAAAAAGAAGAAAGGCTACTTTTTATAAATACTTTATCCAGAATAGCTTTTTTTTTTTTTTTTTTGTCATGGGGTAGTAACAGCCAAATGTTTAGCAGATGTAGTTTTTCTTATTAATTAATCACTTGAGATTTTTAGTTGTCTTTTATAAAGAGTCTTTAAAAAAAAAGAATAAAAATATTAAAATCTTTTTAGAAGCTTTTCTACATCAATAGGCATTCCTTCACAGTCCTAGTTCAGGAGCCTTCATTTAAAAATGTACCTTTACAAGTACAGTGTTGTTCATGTGGAATGTTCTACTGTAATTTTAAATTAGTAAGCTTTTTAAAATTTCTATAAGCATTTGTTGCTTTTGAGGCCTAATACTTATGCATGGAAACATAGGTGTAGCTGGTAGGTAGAGTAGGTAGAGTTCTTAAGGATATTTGCTTTGGTTCTCAGATCCCCTTGATCTACTTAGTAAATGATTTTTTCTCCACTTAAGCATTCAAGGAAAAGAAACAAAGGGGATAGAACACAAAAAACACGAATTTCTGAAAGCCAGAGTTGGCATATTCTGCAGCATTTCTGTTTACTCTCAGTTTCTGCCTGACCTAGTCAGACATCTGAGGCCTCTAAGTGGATCCAGGTCAGTTAGTTTTCAGGTTTATTCTGATCCTGGATCCAGACCAGTTTCTGTTGTGATGTCTGAACAAGTTTGGATTTAAAAACATTGTTCAAACAACCATGGACAGCCCAAAAGACAAATCTTTGGTGCTTCAGAATTTGAGAGAGAACTTATTTATGATCCCCAAGCACTGTAAGAAAGCAATGGACAAAATGGCCTGGAAGGTACTTCTTTTTGTTACTTGATGATCTTGGGGGTCGCTAGAAGCTCTACTTGGGATCCCTCTTCTGACACTGACTGTTAAAAACTGTAGGCAAATTATATTTAACAGGGTTTAATTTAGCAAAGAACAGTTAACAAATTGGACAGGCCTCTGAACCAGAGTAGATTTAGAGAGACTCCAGCACTGTCTCATGGTTGGAGAGGATTTATGGACAGAAAACAGAAAATGCTGCTCAGAAAATGGAAGTAAGGTAGAGAAACATCTGCATTAGTTATAGTTTGGTGTTTGTCTTGTTTGAACAGTTGTCTGCCTGTGATTGGCCAAAACTTTGTGATTTGTACAAGAACAGATTACATAGTTTGTTTACATGTCCAGTTAGGTTACAGTTCACTGTGTATGGAGAAATCTTCAGGCCAAATCTACAAGGAGGAAGCTTTAGGCTAAACCTAATTTAACAAGTGTTACTGTAATACTGGATTTCCCTCAATTCCTTACTCGTTTAGTCATTCCTTTACCCTCAGCTTCTATTCTTTTTTCTCTTCATTTGTACTCAAAGTTTTCTACCTTTGGAGAGGGCATTAGGTTTAGCCACTGTGCTTGTTTAGACTGCAAACAGCAATATCAGTCTAGCAAATGCCTCCCTCTTAGTCCACTCCCATTTAGATAGGGTAAGGTTATGTAAGTGCAGAACTATTGGGCCGTCTTCACTATCAACCAATATATAGCTACATTCACTTTTAGCCCCAATTTTGCCAGATGGGGTGAAGATAGAAACCCATCTCTATCAGGTCCTCAGGAATTCTAGCATAAGATTTAAAAACACAGTTACAGTTTCTTTTTTAGGAATAATTTATGTTTCCAGAAATTGTAGTTGATCCTTGGCCCTAGGACCACTGCATCAAGTGGGTGGGTGGGGGGAACATGATATGGGGAGGAAAGAAAAACAGTAACATCATTATACTAGCATCCTCCTTCCTTGATAAGAATTGCATAGTCATACTTGCATCCTTCACTATCCTCTTTTACCCAGATTAACCAGAAAAATGGAGGAAAATCTAGTGGGAACACTTTTTTAATCCCACTCAGGTTGAGTGTGAGCATACACTTTTGAAGGCATGTAAGCAAGTCTTTCATGCTTTTCTCACCTCCTATTTTGGCCAACCAATGTTTTAATTTCCCATTTCACTTCTCTATCAAACTATTACTCTAGGAGGAGATTTTCTTACCTACTATGGGACATTATGGGCTGTACAGTGTGTTCCTTGGTCTAAAGACATACGGTTGGTCTTCCAAATTGTGTAGTATCTTCTGTGTTTTTTTATAGCACTCTGAACATTTGCATCTTCTACCAGGTAAGCAAATCCCAGTCCAGAATCAGTGTTTACTCCTATCAAGATCCATTTTTAGCACCCCCACACTTATCAGCATCAATCTCACTTACCAACTATGTTTAGGGCTTCCCCAGTAGGAGTGTAGACCCATAGCCATCAGCAGTCTCTGTGTCTTTTGCTGGCAGACAGAACAGTTCTTATTGGCAATATGTGCCTGAGAAGTTGCAAAAGGAACATACTTGGATTCAGCCCATCTCTGCATTGTTGCAGTACCCCCATTTCACGGACCCAGGTGGCCACCTTTAATGAGCAACTGCTGATAGCTGCTTGATCTTTTAATCCTGGAAGGGACTCTTTCAATGGACATACTCTGCTTTAATGAACCTCTCAAATTTCCATAGGGTCATGCCTTACATGGGCATCCCTTCAGTAGGCCAGATTCCCAGCATCCTCTTGCCTGAGTGTATGACCAGGCCATTGGCTACTGCCCACAAGTCAGTAAAAAGCCAAAGACAGGCTTTTATCAGGCTTTTGATGTTCGATTCTTTCATCGCTGCTAGAAAACAGCATGCAATTCAGCCCACTGAGCTGATTTGTTTTTAACGTCTTTGATCAGTAGCATCCTTCCAAATAGTATGTTGTCTGTTCACCTTGGAACTCCTATCCACAAACCAAGCAGCTCTTGGTTGGTCAGTTGAAAGCTATTTATAGGGCACTGTAAAATCCACCAGCTCCTCACACAATTCCAGAGTCAGTCCTAGTACACAAGTCCAGAGTCAGTTCTAGCTCCCTTCTTGTATCACCTCTTTGCATTCCCCAGGTAGCATGAACCTATATAGAGCACTTCTATTTTATTATGGAACTCTTCTGGGCACTGTCATTCCCATTAGAGTATTTCTCTGACATCACTCAAGACAGCATGGGTATTTCTGGTTTCAAGATTATTTTATGTACTTCAATCATAGGGGTAGCTCTAATTAATGTTTGATAGCAAGGTGGTACATGCCCCTCAAGTGGAAATTCTGTAGTCCAAAGTCCCAGGAGTTGTTACTGGGAGGTGCTCATAGGCTTTTGCTATAAGTTCAGGCCTAGGCTCCACATAGGCCTATTTATTGCACAGAGAATTTCCTCATTCTAGCACTCCAACTTTTATTCTTCACTATATGGGCTTGGAAATCTTACTCGTTCCCTTTTAGCATTTCCAATTAATATAGCTTGAAGGGCAGATTTACATGCTTTCTGTTCTATGATACTAGGTAGTGAGAACATTCCTTAGATACAATTTCTATATGTTTTAGGTGCGCAGTTAGAGACAATATCTATATATGTTTAAGATATATTGTTTTAATATACACAGTGAAATGCTTGCTACAGTCAAGCAAATTAACATGTTCACGAATATCTCTCACTTCAAATAGTTACCTCTTTTATGTGTGTGGCAAAAGCACCTAAATGGCCAGGTATGGTGGCTCACGCCTGTAATCCTTGGCAGGCCAATGCAGGCAAATTGCTTGAGTCCAGGAGTTCAAGACCAGCCTGGACAACATGTTGAAACCCTGTGTCCACAAAAAATTAGCAAAGTGTTATAGTGGGCACCTGAAGTCACAGCTACTTGGGAGGCTGAAGTGGAAGGATTCCTGGAGCCTGGAGATGGAGGTATAGTGAACCGTGATCACACCACTGCACACTCCAGCCTAGGTAATGGAGTGTAACTCTCAAAAAAAAAAAAAAAAGAAAGAAAAAAAGAAAAGAAAAGCACCTAAACTCTACTGTTTGCAAAATTTCAGTGTACAATAAAATATTATTAACTTTAGTCATACTCTACATTAAATCTCTAGACTTATTATTCATCTTACATAACTGCAAGTTTGTACCATTTGACCTACATCTCCCCACTTCTTCCTGCCCATCCCCACTCCCATAACCACCATTCTATAGTGCTGTTTCTGTGAGTTTGATTTGTTTTTTAAAAAGATTCTACATTTAAGTGTAAAAATGCAGTATTTTGCTGTGTCTGGCATTTACCTAGCACAGTGTACTCCAGGTTCATCTGTGTTGTCACAAATAGCAGGATCTCCTTTAAATTATTTTTAGTTTTAGTTTTTATGGGTACATAATAGGTGTATATATTTATGGGGTACAAGAGGTATTTTAATTCAGGTACACAATGTGTAATTAGCACATCAGGGTAAATGGAGTATCCATTGCCTCAAGCATTCATCATTTCTTTATGTTATGAACATTCCAATTGTACTCTCTCATTATTCTAAAACGCACAACAAATTATTGCTGACTAGTCACCCTGTTGTGTTATCAAATACTAGGTCTTATTCATTGCTTCTAACTACATTTTCATACCCATTCACCATCTTCATTCCTCCTTTCCCCTTACCTACTACCTTTCCCAGCCTCTGGTAACTATCATTCTCCTCTCTATCTCCATGAGTTCAGTGATTTTAATTTTTAGCTCCCATAAATGAGTGAGAACATGTGAGGTTTATTTTTCTATGCCTGGCTTATTTCACTTAACAGTGTTGTCAAGTTCCATCCATATTGTATCAATTCACAGGATCTCATTCTTTTTTATGGCTGAATAGTTCTCCATTGTGTATATATACCATGTTTTCTTTCTCCAGTCATCTGTTGATGGACACAGGTTGATTTGAAATCTTGTCTTTTGTGACTAGTGCTGGAATAAACAAGGGATTGCAGATACTTCTTCAATACACTGATTTCCTTTCTTTTAGGTTTATACCTAGCAGTGAGGTTGCTGCATCATATGGTAATTCTATTTTTAGTTTTCTGGGAAACCCGCATACTGTTCTCCGTAGTGACTATACTAATTTACATTTCCCCTAACGTTGTACTAGGGTTTTCCTTTCTTTTTTCTCTCTTTTTTTTTTTTTTTTTTTTCTTTTTGAGACTGAGTCTTGCGCTATTGCCCAGGTTGGAGTGCAGTCGCTGGTCTCGGCTCACTGCATCCTCCACCTCCTGAGTTCAAGGGATTCTCCTGCCTCAGCCTCCTGGGTAGCTGAGATTACAGGTATGTGCCACCACACCTGGCTAATTTTTGTATTTTTAGTAGAGACGGGATTTCACCATGTTGGCCAGGCTGGTCTCAAACTCCTGACCTCAAGTGATCCTCCTGCCTCTGCCTCCCAAAGTGTTGGGATTACAGGCATGAGCCACTGCGCCCAGCTGGGTTCTCCTTTCTATACATCCTTGCCAGCATTTGTTATTGCCTGTATTTTGGATAAAAGCCATTTTAACTGGAGTGACATGATATCTAATCATACTTTTGATTTGCATTTGCATTTTTCTGATGATCAGTGATGTTGAGTGCCTTTTTACATACCTGTTTGTCATTTGTGTCTTCTGTTGAGAAATGTCCACTTAGATCTTTTGCCCATTTTTAAACTTAGATTATTAGATTTTTTTTTCTATTGAGTTGTTTGCACTCCTTATATATTGTGGTTATTAATCCCTTGTCAGATGGATAGTTTGCAAATATTTTCTCCCATTCTGTGGGTTGTTCTCTTCACTTTGTTGATTGTTTTCTTTGCTGTGCAGAAGCTTTTAAACTTCATATGATCCCATTTGTCTATTACCTGTTTTGGTTGCCTGTGCTTTTTGGGTATCACTCAAGAAATATTTGCCCAGACTGATGTCCTGGAGAGTTTCCACAATGTTTTCTTTTAGTAGTTTCATAGTTTCATGTATTAGATTTAAGTCTTTAACCCATGTTGATTTGATTTTTGTATATGACAAGAGATAGGGGTCTAGTTCTGTTCTTCTACATAAGAATATCCAGTTTTCCCAGCACCATTTATTGAAGAGACTGTCCTTTCTCCAATGTATGTTCTTGGCACCTTTATCAAAAATGAGTTCACTGTAGATGTATGGATTTACATTTGGGTTCTCTATTCTGTGTCATTGCTCTATGTGGCTATTTTCATGTCAGTACCACACTGTTTTGGTTACTGTAGCTCTGTAGTATAATTTGAAGTCAGGTAATGTGATACTTCCAGTTTTTTTTTGTTTTTTTTTTGTTTTTTTTTCCTGTGGACAGCTCTGACCATTCTAGGTCTTTTATGGTTCTATATAAATTTTAGGATTTTTTTTTCTATTTCTGTGAAGAATGTCATTGGTATTTTGATAGGGATTGCATTGAATCTATAGATTGCTTTGGGTAGTACAGACATTTTAATAATACTGATTCTTCCAATACATGAACATGGAACATCTTTCCATTTTCTGTGTGTCCTCTTCAATTTCTTGCTTCAATGTTTCATCTTTTTAATTGTAGAAATCTTTTACCTCTTTGATTAAGTTTATTCCTTGATATTTTATTTGTAACTATTATAAATGGGATTACTTTCTTGAATTTCAGATAATCTGTTGTTGGCATACAGAAAAACTACTGATATTGTATGTTGATTATGTCCTGCAACTTTCCTGAATTTTTTTTATCAGCTCTAGTAGACTTTTTTTGTGGAGTCTTTACTTTATTTCCAAGTATAAAATTATATAATCTGCAAAGAAGGATCATTCTATTTATTCCTTTCCAATTGTATGGACTTTATTTCTTTCTCTTGCCTGATTGCTCTAGCTAGGATTTCCAGTACTATGATGAATAACAGCAGTCAAAGTGGGCATCTTTGTCATGTTCCACATCTTAGAAAAAAGGCTTTCAATTTTTCCCCATGTAGTATGATACTAGATTTTGGTCTGTTATATATGGCTTTTATTATGTTGAGGTATGTTCCTTCTATACCCAGGTTTTTTGAGGGTTCTTAACATGAAGGGATGTTGAATTTTATCAAATTCTTTTTCAGTATCGATTGAAATGATAATATAGTTTTTGTCCTTCTCTCTGTTGATATGATGTATCACATTGATCGATTTACATTTGTTGAACTATTGCTACATCCCTGGGATAAATACCAATTGGTCATGATGGATGATTTTTATAATGTATTGTTGAATTTGATTTGCTAGTATTTTGGTGGTATGTTTTAATTTTTTGTTTTATATTTGTTTTTGTATCTGTTGTAGGATTTTTTATTTGAAGCTACTATGAGGCTTGTAAATAACATCTATAACCCATTATTTTCAATGGATGACAACTTAACTCTGATTGCAAACACAAAGAAACTAAAAAAGGAAACACAAAGAGAAAACTAATAAAAACTCCACACTTAAACTTCATCCTTCTTGTTTTTTAACTTTTTGTTGTTTCTAGTAATTTCTTACTATGTCATCTATGTCTTAAAAATGTTGTAGTTATTATTTTTGATACGTTCATCTTTTAATCTTCCTACTCAAGATATAAGTAATTTATACACTCCAATTACAGTGTTGTAATATTCTGTATTTGTCTGTTACCAGTGAGTTTTATACCTTTAGGTGATTTCTTGTTGCTCATTAACATCTTTTTCTTTCAGATTGGAGAATTCCCTTTAGCGATTTTTTGCATGACAAGTCTTGTGTTGACAAAAATCCCCCAACTTTTGTTTGTCTGGGAAAGTCTTTATTTCTCTTTTATTTGAATATTGATATTTTTCTCTACGTTTGGAAAGTTCTCTGTTATTATCTCTTTGAATATATTTTCTATGCCATTCTCTCTCATTACCTTCTCTTTAAGGTCAGTAACTCTTTTTAGATTTGCCTTTTCGGGCTATTTTCTAGATCCACTAGGTGTGCTTCATTATTTTTTATTTTTTTATCTTCTGACTCCTCTGATTGTGTATTTACAAATAGGCTGTCTCAAGCTCACTAATTCTTTCTTCTTCTTGATCAGTTCTGGTGTTGAGAGACTCTCATGTGAAAGTCTCTCTTCAGTTTGTCACTTGAACTTTTCAGCTCCAGAATTTTTCCTTAATTCTTTTAAATTATTTTAATCTTTTTGTTACATTTATCTGTTAGGATTCTGAATTCCTTCTCTGTGTTACCTTGCATTTCATTGAGCTTCCTGAAAACAGCTCTTTTGAATTCTCTGTGTGAAGAGTCATATACCTCTGTCACTCTGGGATTGGTCACTGGTGCCTTGTTTTGTTCTCTTGCTAAGGTCACGTTTTCCGGGATAGTCTTAATGCTTGGGATATTTATTGATGTCTGGATGTCGAAGAGTTATGTGTTTATTCTAATCTTCCCAGTGTGGTCTTGTTTGTTCCCATTGTTTTTGAGAAGGCTTTCCAATTATTCAAAGTGAATTAAAGGTTGTAATCTAAGCCTTTGATTGCTGCAGCCATATCTGCATTAGGGGAAACCCCAAGCTTGGTAACACTGTGACTCTTGCAGACCAATAGAGGTATTGGCTTGGTGGTGTTGCGTAAAATCTCAAAAAATTACCCTGGATTACCAGGCAGAGTCTCTTGTTCTCTTTCCTTACTTTCCCACAAACAAATGGAGTTTCTCTCACAACTTTAGGCTAAACTGCCTAAAGTTGGGGGAGAGGTGATTCAAGCACTCCCATGGCCCACTGCTGGAATCTTGTTGGGTCGCATCTGAAGCCAGCGCAGTACTGGGTCTCTCACCAAGCTCTGTGGTGACTATTTCCTGGCTACTGCTAATGTTTGTTCAAGGCTTAAGAGCTCTTTAGTAAGTAGGTGATAAATCCTCCCAGGACTGGGTCTTTCCTTTCAGTGTAGCATGTTCCCTTCTGACCCATGGTGGATCTAGAAATGCCATCCAGGAGTTAGGGCCTGGATTTGGAGGTTTAGGAATATCCCTGGTGATTTATTTTACTGGGACTGAGCTGGTACCCAGGCTGTAAGACAAAAGTCCTCTACTTTTCCCTCTCCTTTCCTCAAGCAGAAGGAGTCTCTTCCTGTGGCCACCACTACCCCAGGCCTGTGATGACTACTGCATGACTACTGCTGATGTTTATTCAAGGCCCAAAGACTATTTAGTCAACAGTTGGTAAATTCTGCCAGGCCTAGGTCTCTCAATTCAGGGCAGCAGTTTCCCTTCTGTCTGTGGCAGGTGTTGAAATGTCCTCTAGGAGCTGATACCTGGAATCAGTGACTTTAGGAGTCAGCTTGGTGCTTTATTTTACTGTGGCAGAGCTGGTACCCAAGTTACCAAAGTCCCTTTTACTCTTCCTTCCCCTTTCCTCAGCAGAAGTATCTCCCTGTTGCCACCATAGCTGGGAATGTGCTGGATTACACCTGAAGCCAGCATGGTACTGGGTCTTGCCTAAGGCCTAAGGAAACTGCCGCCTGGCTTCTGCTGTTGTTTATCCCAGGCCCAAGCACTCCTTAGTCAGCAGGTGATGAATTCCAGGTCTGGGTCCTTGCTTTCAAGGCAATGGGTTTCCTTCTGGGTCAGAGTCAGTCTAGAAATGTTGTCTAGAAGCTATGGCCTGGAATGGGGGTTTCAGGACTCTGGTTAGTGTTTTTTTTTACTGTGGCTGAGCTGATATCCCAGTTGCAAGCTGAGGTCCTCTTTACTCTTCCCTCTCTTCCCAGAGCTGCAAGCTGTGATGCCTGGATTTGGGGGAGGAGTGACACAAGCATTCCCTTGGCTGCCACAGCTGGTGTCTCAGTGGGTTACATGCACACCAAGCCTACTGGCTCTGAGCCCAGCACAGCACCAGGACTTGCTTAGAAATTGCAGCCCTTGTGGCCTAGACTGCCTTTCCAGTTTATTTAGGAGCCCAAAGCACATTAGCACATAGTGGTGGGGCTAGCCAGAATTCAGGTTCAGACTGCAGGGATGGACAATTCCCCTCTGGCTAGGGCTGGTCTAAATGTTCTCTCTGTGGGTGCTGGACAAATTCCGCCTTGTGTTGTTTTCTGCCGTGACAGGATAGCACTGTGTTCCAATGCAAAGTCCCACAATCACTTTTCCGCCTCCAAGCATATAGTTTCTCTCCAAAACACTGCACTGCCGGGGGTTGGAGGAGGAGTTTTGTCAGCAATTCAAGACTACTTTCCTGTGCTGTTCATTGCCTCTTTTCTTGGTATGATGTTAAAATCAGGTACTGTGATTACTCACCTGATTTTTGGTTCTTATGAAGGTGCTTTATTGTGTGGGCAGTTGTTCAACTTGGTGTTCCTGTGAGTGGGATGATCATTGGAAGGTTCTGTTTGGCCATCTTGCTCTACCTCTGTCTCCTCCACCTTTTTTTCCCCAAAAGACTGAATGTTATTCTGTTATTCTATTTCTATCACAAAACGCTTAAGTTGTTTCCATATCTTGGCTGTTGTGAATGCTGCAATGAATATAGGAGTGCAGATATCCCTTTGAGGTGTTGATTTTATTTTCTTTGAATGTATACCTGGAAGAGGGATTGATGGATCATATAGTAATTATATTTTAAATTTTTTGAGTAAAGCTCCATACTGTTTTCCATAATGGCAGTATCAATTTACATTTCTACCAATAGTGTACAAGGCTTCTCTTTTCTTTGCACCCTCACCAATATTTGTCTTATGTCTTATGTCTATGGATTGATATCTTATTGTGGTATTGATTTGCATTTTTCTGATGATGAGCACCTTTTCATGTATCTGCTCGCCATTTTTATGTCCTCTTTGGAAAAAATGTGTTTTCAAATTATTTGCTCATTTTAAAATTGAGTTATTTGGGGGGTTTTTGCTATTGAGTTGTATAAGTTCCTTATATATTTTGGAAACTAATCTCTTATGAGACATATGATTTTCAAATATTTTCCCCCACCCTGTAGCTTGCCTTTTTTATTGTGTTGATTGTTTCCATTGCTCTGCAGAAGCTTCTTAGTTTAATGTAGGTCTACCTGTTCATTTTTGCTTTTCTTGCCTAAGCTTTTGGTTTGATATCCAAAAATATCACAAAGCCCAATGTCAAGGAGATTTTCCTCTTTGTATTCTTCCAAAAGTTTTGCAATTTTAAATCTTATGTCTATGTCTTAATCCATTTTGAGTGTGTGTGTGTGTGTGTTTCGTGTAAGATATGGTTCCAGTTTTATTCCTTTGCATGTGGATATTCTACCATTTGTTGAAAAGACTGTTCTTTCCACACGGTATCATCTTGGTTGCTTTGTCAAAAATCAGTTGAATGTATATGTCTGGGCTTACTTCTGGACTTTCCACTCTGTTCCATTGACGTGTCTGTTTTTATGCAAATACCGTACTGTTTTGATTACTGTAGTTTTGTAATATAACTTAAAACCAAGAATTGTGATGCCTCCAACTGTGTTTTTCTTTCTCAAGATTTCCTTGGCTATTTGTGGTCTCATGTGGTTCCATATGAATTTTAGAATTGTTTTTCTATGTGTGTGAAAAATGCCATTGGAATTTTGATAGGGATTGTGTTGAATCTGTATATTGCTTTGGGTAGTATAGGCATTTTAACAATATTAATGTTTCCAATCCATGAACATGTGATATCTTTCCATTTAATTGTATCTTCTTCAATATTTTTTTAACATTTTATAGTTTTCAGTGTACAGATCTTTTAATTCTTTGACTAAATTTATTCCTAAGTATTTTATTTATTTTGATGCTATTATAAATGAGGTTGTTTTCTTGATTTTCTTCTCAGATAGTTTTTAATGTAAAGAAATGCAACTGATTTTTTTGTGTTGATTTTGTATTTTGCTACTTTACTGACTTCATTTAGTTATTCTAATAGTTTCATGGTATGGATTCTTTAGGGTTTTTACATATAGAATTATGTCATCTATAGACAGGGATAAATTTTCTTTGTTCTTCCAATGTGGATGCCTTCTATTTCTTGTATAATTGCTCTTGCTACTATTTTCAGTATTACATTAAATAGAAGTGATGAGAATGGGTATCTTTTTCTTGTACCAGATCTTAGAAGAAAAGCTTTCAGTTTTCCCCAGTTGATTGTGATGTTCATCGTGGACTTTTCACAAATGGCCTCTATTATGTTTAGGGAATTTATGTGAGAGTTTTTATCACAAAAAGGATGTTGATTTTGTCAAATATTTTTTTGGTATCTATTGAGATGATCATGTTTTATTTTTTTATTTTTTATTTTGCTAATGTGATATATCACATTGATTTATTTGCATTGGTTAAACCATCCTTGCATCCCCAGGATAAATCCCACTTGGTTGGTCATGGTGTATAAACTTTTTGATGTGTCACTGAGTTCCATTTTCTAGTATTTTATTGAGGATTCTGTATGTATATTCATCCAAGATAGTGGTCTGTAGTTGTTGTTTGTTTGTTCTTGTGGTTTCTTTGTCTGGCTTTAGTATCAGGGTAGTATTGCCTCATAAAATGCTTTTGGAAATGTTCACTCTCTTTCTACTTTTTGGATGAATTTGAGAAGGGTATATACTAGTATTTTGAATGATTGGAAGAATTCAGATATGAAGCCATCTTGTCTTGTTCATTGGGAGATTTTTGATTATTACTTTATTATCTTTATTATCTGTCTGTTCAAGCTTTCTGTTTCTTTTTGATTCAGTTTCAGTAGGCTTTATGTGTCTAAGAATTTGATTTCCTATAAGTTATCCAATTTGTTGATGTATAATTGTTTATAATAGTCACTCGTTATCCTTTTTATTTCTGAGATCTGTTATAATGTCTTCTCTTTCATTTCTCACTTTATTTATTTGACTCTTCTCTCTTTTTTTCTTAGTCTAGCGAGGGGTTTATCAATTTTCTATATTTTTTCAAGAAACCACTTTTAGTTTGATTATTTTTTTCTATCATTTTTCTTTTCTCTATTGATATATTTCTTCTCTCATCTTTATTATTTCCTTCTCTCTGCTAACATTGGGTTTAGTCTATTCTTCCTTTTCTAGTCCTTGAGGTCTAAAGTTAGGTTCATTTGAGATCTTTCTTCTGTTTTAATGTAGGCATTTATTGTTATTAATTTCCCTCTTAGTACTGCTTTTGCTGCATCCCATAGGTTTTGCTTTATTTTCTGTTGCCTTGAGATATTTTTAAGATTACCTTTTGGTTTTCTTCTTTGTTTCAGTGATTATTCAAGGATATGTTATTTAGTTTCTATATATTTGTGGATTTTCTCATTTTATTCCTGTCACTGATTTCTGGTTTCATGACATCATGGTTGGAAGATACTTGGTATGATTTGTCTTCTTAAATGTCTTAAGACTTGTTTTGTGACCTAACATGTAATCTGTACTGGAGAATATTCTGTTTGTGCTTGAGAAGAATGTGTATTCTTCTATTGTTGGGTAAAAAGTTGTGTATATGTCTGTTGAGTTCATTTGGTAGTGTTAAGTTTGTTGTTTATTTTCTGGGTGTTCTATCTATTATTGAAAATGGGGTGCTGAAGTTCCATACTATTATTGTGTTGCTATCAGTTTCTTCTTTCAGACATGTTAGTATATGCTATATATACTTAATTGCACTGATAGTGGATCTATATATATTAATAATTGTTATATTTTCTTGTGTATTTACCTTTTATTATTATGATACAACTTTCTGTGTCCCTAGAGACAGTTTTTGACTTAACGCCTACCTTGCTCTGAAATAAGTATAGCTACTCCTGCTTTTCTTTGGCTACCATTTGCATGAAATACCTTTTTCCATTCTTTCAGTTTCTACTTCTACATGTCCTTGAATCTAAATTGAGTTTCTTGGAGACAGCATGTAGTTGGATCTTGCTTATTTGTTTGCTTTTTTGTTTTCATTCAACTGCTCTGTATCTTTTCACTGGGGAGTTTAGTTCATTTACATTTAAATAATTATTGACAAGTAGTATGTACTGTTTTCCTTTTGTTACTGGTTTTCTGTTTGTCTTGAGGTTCTTTTGTCCCTCTTTCTTTTTTGCTGTCTTTGTTGTGTTTTGCTTTTTTTTTTTTTTTTTTTTTTGGTATTGCTAGGTTTAATTACTTTCCTTTTTGTTTTTGTATAACTTTTTCAGGTATTTTGTTGTGGTTTCCATAGTACTTACATGAGATGTTTTATAGTTATAATAGCCTATTTTAAGCTGAGAAAAACTTAACTTTTCCTGCATGCAAGAACTCCCTTTATTCTCCCCTTGATTATATGCTACCAGTGTCAAAATTTTCGGAGGGAATTGATCATATATAGATATTCATTAGTATATTTGTGGGAGGAGGGAAAGTCATAGACCTCCTATAGTGCCATCTTGCTGACATCACCATCCTCCTTTTTTGGATCTTTATTTATTATTATTATTGCAAATTCCTTTTTGAATAATCTAATCCCTTTTGATTCTCTAGAAAAATGTCATTAAGTTATATAGGGTCCTTTTATCTTTTCTATTAAATGAAGACTTAAGTGTCATAGATTGGGTAAAAAAACAGATCTTCCAAGTAGGAGTTTTTCTTAATTAAATAAATGAAATTTTATTACATTAAATGCATACATGTTTACTCAGATACATCTTTATACAATCCTAACCTCCCTATGTCTCAGACCTTTTGTTAATAAACTGTATGAATTGATTAGTTTAGCTAGAGGCCTTAGCTAGTCATACATAAGATCAATTCAATTTTTCTTGCTCACCCATTAAAGTGGAAACCTTTTTTGCTGCTAAAGAAATGGAGGGTTGGGTTAGTATTTACCTTTTAAATATCTGATTCTAATTGTTTATCTTTCAAGAAATATTAGTTAATTTCCAAAAAGGAAGTACATCTTGTGTTAATTGCTGACCTATCTCACTTGAGTAGGTTTTACATGCACCTTCCATAATTTACTGTTTTCTGGCTCCAGTAAGGACCTATTTTATTTTATTTATTATTATTATTATTTTGCCTTATCTAATTAATCCTCTCTTGAAGAAGAGGTCAAGAGGATGAAGTACTTGTATTTCTTTCGGCCCACGAAGAGCTCAAATTTAAAAAGCCTTTCTATATTCTTCTTAAGGTGATGAATGGTAGTTTAAAATCAGGTGGCCCTTCATCTCTGAACTAAATGCGTGGGCCTCTGTTTAAAGAATTTCTCATCATATGATCCAGCAATCCCACTTCTGGGTATATATCTGAAGGATACGAAAGCAGTATGTCAAAGAGCTATAAAATACACCTCTATGTTCATTGCATTATTCATAATAGCCAGGTTATAAAATCAACAAATGTATTATAGACACACAATGAAATAATATTCAGCCATAAAAAGAAAAAAATCTTGTCATTTGCAACAACACAGATGAATCTGGAGGGCATTATGTTAAGTGAACTAAGCAAGGCACAGAAATACAAGTATTGCACGATCTCACCTATATGCAGAATCTAAAAAGTTGAACTCATTTAAGCAGAGAGTAGACTGGTGGTTACCAGAAACAGGAGGAATATCCTGGTAGACAGGAGGACATATCATGGTGACTTTATTTAATAACAATCTATTGTATACTTGAAAATTACTGAGTTGATTTAAGTGTTTTCACCACAAAAAAATGACAGATAAGGCAGTGTGTATGTTAATTAGGTTGATTTAGCCATTCCACAATATCTACATATAGGAAGATATGTTTTACACTATAAATATATACAATTATATTTGTCTCTTAAATAAATAAAATAAAATTAGCATCAAAACAGAGGATGAGGGGGGCGCCAAGATGGCTGAATGGGAACAACTCCAGCCTCCAGCTCCCAGAATGAGTGACGCAGAAGACAGATGATTTCTGCATTTCCAACTGAGGTACTGGGTTCATCTCACTGAGGCATGTCAGACAGTCAGTGCAGGACAGTGGGTGCAGCCCAAGGAGCGAGAGCTGAAGCCGGGCCAAGGCATCGCTTCACCCGGGAAGTGCGAGAGGGGAGAGAATTTCTTTTCCTAGTCAAGAGAAACAGTGACACACAACACCTGGAAAATCGGGTCACTCCCACCCTAATACTGCACTTTACCAAGGGTCTTAGCAAATGGCACACCAGGAGATTATATCCTGCACCTGGCTTGGAGAGTCTCATGCCCAGAGCCTCCCGCATTGCTAGCACAGCAGTCTGAGATCTAACTGCAAGGCAGCAGCGAGGCTGGGGGAGGGGCGCCTGCCATTGCTGAGGCTTAAGTAGGTAAACGAAGTGGCCGGGAAGCTCGAACTGGGTGGAGTTCACCGCAGCTCAAGGAGGCCTACCTGCTTCTATAGACTCTACCTCTGGGGAAAACTCGTAGCTAAACAGAAAGCAGCAGAAACCTCTGCAGATGTAAAATTCCCTGACTGACAGCTTTGAAGAGAGTAGTGATTCTCCTAGCACGGAGGTTGAGATCTGAGAACAGGCAGACTGCCCGCTCAAGTGGGTACCTGACCCCCAAGTACCTAACTGGGAGACATCCCCCACTAGGGGCAGACTGACACCTCACACCTCTCATGGCTGGGTACAACTCTGAGACGAAGCTTCCAGAGGAACAATCAGACAGCAACACTTGCTGTTCAGCAATATTCACTCTTCTGCAGCCTCTGCTGCTGACACCCAAGCAAACAGGGTCTGGAGTGGAGCTCAAGCAAACTCCAACAGACCTGCAGCTGAGGGTCCTGACTGTTAGAAGGAAAATTAACAAACAGAAAGGACATCCACACCAAAACCCCATCTGTATGTCACTATTATCAAAGACCAAAGGTAGATAAAACTATAAAGATGGGGAAAAAGCAGGGCAGGAAAGCTGAAAATTCAAAAAATCAGAGCACCTCTCCCCCTCCAAAGGAACGCAGCTCCTTGCCAGCAACAGAACAAAGCTGGACAGAGAATGACTTTGACGAGTTGAGAGAAGAAGGCTTCAGTCGATCAAACTTCTCAGAGCTAAAGGTGGAACTACAAACCCAGCACAAAGAAACTAAAAACCATGAAAAAAGATTTGATGAATGGATAACTAGAATAACCAATGCAGAGAAGTCCATAAACAACCTGATAGAGATGAAAACCATGACACGAGAACTGTGTGACAAATGCACAAGCTTCAGTAAACGACTCGATCAACTGGAAGAAGGAGTATCAGTGATTGAAGATCAAATGCATGAAATGAAGCAAGAAGAGAAGTGTAGAGAAAAAAGAGTAAAAAGAAATGAACAAAACCTCCAAGAAATATGGGATTATGTGAAAAGACCAAATCTATGTCTGATTGGTGTACCTGAAAGTGACGGGAAGAATGGAACCAAGTTGGAAAACAATCTGCAGGATATTATCCAGGAGAACTTCCCCAACCTAGCAAGGCAGGCCAACATTCAAATTCAGAATATACAGAGAACGCCACAAAGATACTCCTGGAGAAGAGCAACTCCAAGACACATAATTCTCAGACTCACCAAAGTTGAAATGAAGGAAAAAAATGTTAAGGGCAACCAGAGAGAAAGATCGGGTTACCCACAAAAGAAAGCCCATCAGACTAACAGCAGATCTCTCAGTAGAAACTCTACAAGCCAGAAGAGAGTGGGGGCCAATATTCA
>NW_012101753.1:195157-196780 GCF_000951045.1 Mandrillus leucophaeus | reverse complement strand
ATGTTCTTTGAAACCAATGAGAACAAAGATACACCATACCAGAATCTCTGGGACACATTTAAAGCAGTGTGTAGAGCGAAATTTATAGCACTAAATGCCCATAAGAGAAAGGAGGAAAGATCTATATTTGATACCCTAACTTCACAATGAAAAGAACTAGAGAAGCAAGAGCAAACACATTCGAAAGCTAGCAGAAGGCAAGAAATAACTAAGATCAGAGAAGAACTGAAGGAGATACAGACACAAAAAACCCTTCAAAAAATCAATGAATCCAGTAGCTGATTTTTTGAAAAGATCAACAAAATTGATAGGCCACTAGCAACACTAATAAAGAAGAAAAGATAGAAGAATCAAATAGATGCAATAAAAAATGATAAAGGGGATATCACCACCGACCCCCCAGAAATACAAACTACCATCAGAGGATACTATACACACCTCTATGCAAATAAACAAGGAAACCTAGAAGAAATGGATAAATTCCTGGACACATACACTCTCCCAAGACTAAACCAGGAAGAAGTTGAATTCCTGAATAGACCAATAGCAGGTTCTGAAATTGAGGCAATAATTAATAGCCTACCAACCAAAAAAAGTCCAGGACCAGATGGATTCACAGCTGAGTTCTACCAGAGGTACAAGGAGGAGCTGGTACCATTCCTTCTGAAACTATTCCAATCTATAGAAAAAGAGGGAATCCTCCCTAACACGTTTCATGAGGCTAATATCATCCTGATATCAAAGCCTGGCAGAGACACAACAAAAAAGGAGAATTTTAGACCAATATCCCTGATGAACATCGGTGCAAAAATCCTCAATAAAATACTGGCAAACCGGATCCAGCAGCACATCAAAAAGCTTATCCATCATGATCAAGTGGGCCTCATCCCTGGGATGCAAGACTGGTTCAACATATGCAAATCAATAAACGTAATCCAGCATATAAACAAAACCACATGATTATCTCAATAGATGTAGAAAAGGCCTTTGACAAAATTCAACAGCGCTTCATTCTAAAAACTCTCAACAAATTCGGTATTGATGGAATGTATCTCAAAATAATAAGAGCTATTTATGACAAACCCACAGCCAATATCATACTGAATGGGCAAAAAATGGAAGCATTCCCCTTAAAAACTGGCACAAGACAAGGAAGCCCTCTCTCAGCATGCCTATTCAACATAGTGCTGGAAGTTCTTGCCAGGGCAATCAGGCAAGAGAAAGAAATCAAGGGTATTCGGTTAGGAAAAGAAGAAGTCAAATTGTCCCTGTTTGCAGATGACATGATTGTATATTTAGAAAATCCCATCATCTCAGCCCAAAATCTCTGTAAGCTGATAAGTAACTTCAGCAATGTCTCAGGATACAAAATTAATGAGCAAAAATCACAAGCATTCTTATACACCAATAACAGACAAACAGTCAAATCATAAATGAACTCCCATTCACAGTTGCTTCAAAGGGAATAAAATACCTAGGAATCCAACTTACAAGGAATGTGAAGGACCTCTTCAAGGAGAACTACAAACCACTGCTCAATGAAATAAAAGAGGACACAAACAAATGGAAGAATATTTCATGCTCATGGATAGGAAGAATCAATATCATGAAAATGGCCATACT
>NW_012101753.1:194575-195107 GCF_000951045.1 Mandrillus leucophaeus | reverse complement strand
GAGATTTTGTCACCACCAGGCCTGCCCTACAAGAGCTCCTGAAGGAAGTACTACACATGGAAAGGAAAAACCGGTACCAGCCATTGCAAAAACATGCCAAAATGTAAAGACCATCAATGCTAGGAAGAAACTGCATCAACTAACGAGCAAAATAACCAGGTAACATCATAATGACAGGATCAAGTTCACACATAACAATATTAACCTTAAATGTAAATGGACTAAATGGTACAAGTAAAAGACACAGACTGGCAAATTGGATAAAGAGTCAAGACCCATCAGTTTACTGTATTCAGGAGACCCATCTTACATTCAGAGACACACATAGGCTCAAAATAAAGGGATGGGGGAAGATCTACCAAGCAAATGGAGAACAAAAAAAGGCAGGGGTTGCAATCCTAGTCTCTGATAAAATAGACTTTAAACCAGCAAAGATTAAAAGAGACAAAGAAGGTCATTACATAATGGTAAAGGGATCAATTCAACAAGAAGAGCTAACTATCCTAAATATATATGCACCCGATACAGGAGC
>NW_012101753.1:171183-190585 GCF_000951045.1 Mandrillus leucophaeus | reverse complement strand
TCATCTGACAAAGGGCTAATATCCAGAACCTACAAAGAACTCAAACAAATTTACAAGAAAAAAACAACCCCATCAGAAAGTGGGCAAAGGATATGAACAGACATTTCTCAAAAGAAGACATTTATGCAGCCAACAGACACATGAAAAAATGCTCATCATCATTTGCCATCAGAGAAGTGCAAATCAAAACCACAATGAGATACCATCTCACACCAGTTAGAATGACAATCATTAAAAAGTCTGGAAACAACAGGTGCTGGAGAGGATGTGGAGAAATAGAACGCTTTTACACTGTTGGTGGGACTGTAAACTAGTTCAACCATTGGGGGAGACAGTGTGGTGATTCCTCGAGGATCTAGAACTAGAAATACCATTTGACCCAGCCATCCCACTACTGGGTATATACCCAAAGGATTATAAATCATGCTGCTATAAAGACACATGCACATGTATGTTTTTTGCGGCACTATTCACAATAGCAAAGACTGGAATCAACCCAAATGTCCATCAGTGACAGACTGGATTAAGAAAATGTGGCACATATACACCATGGAATACAATGCAGCCATAAAAAGGATGAGTTAGTGTCCTTTGTGGGGACATGGATGCAGCTAGAAACCATCATTCTCAGCAAACTACCGCAAGAACAGAAAAGCAAACACTGCATGTTCTCACTTACAGGTGAGAATTGAACAATGAGATCACTTGGACACAGGAAGGAGAACATCACACACCGGGGCCTATTGTGGGGACAGGGATCGGGGGAGGGATAGCTTTAGGAGATATACCTAATGTAAATGACGAGTTAATGGGTGCAGCACACCAACATGGCACCTGTATACATATGTAACAAACCTGCACATTGTGCACATGGACCCTAGAACTTAAAGTGTAATAAAAAAAAGAGGATAAAATGAAATATTTCTCCTATGCAGAGAAACAATTTATTTACAAAGCGTTAAATTATAAAACAATTCATAATCTTTGCTCATATGGTATAAAATGAGTCTCACCATGATTTTTATTATGTAGATATACTCTCTCTTTTCAGCTTCATTTTTATACTTTCAGTGGGCACCCTGAGCTCTAATAATCATATCAATCAATTGGAGTTCCCCAATTAAGCAATTAAGCTAAACTTTTTCTGTGTCTTTATGTGTGTACTGATCACACTGATTCATTTCCCATTCTTTCCACTATTTCAAAAACTTTATCTCTTTTTCAAAATAGGCTGACTCAATTTTTCTGAAGATTTAAATTTAGCCAAATAACATGGGTTTGGAGTTAGGCAGATCAAAGTTCAAATTCTGCCTCTCCACTTATGAGTTCTATAATCTTGAGCAAGTTACTCAATCACTCTAAGCCTCAGTTTCCCGTTTGTAAAGTGGAGACAATATCCTATGGGGTTTAATGAGATGGAATTTGAAAAGCACCTAATATTATTATAGCTGTTAGTAGTAGTAGTGGTAGTAGTAGTAGTGATAGTCTTAACTTTTGATGAAAGAGCGACCAATGAAGAAATTATCAAACTTTACTGGTTATTTCACTTTCCTTCTGTAAACTACATACATCTATACATTGCAGGCACAGATTCTTACATAAAACTCCCAAGCTCTTAAAAAAGCAGCCCTTTTATGAAACTTCAAGGTACTTCCATCTTCAACAGTTCACTTTGCTGTTAAATAACTCTGGAATTATTTATTTATTTGTTTTTGAGACAGAGCCTCACTCTATTGCCCAGGCTGGAGTGCAATGGTGCAATCTTGGCTCACTGCAACCTCTGCCTCCCAGGTTCAAGTGATTCTCCTGCCCAGCCTCCAGAGTAGCTGAGACTGTAGGCATGTGTCACCACATCCAGCTAATTTTTTGTGTTTTTAATATAGTCTGAGTTTCACTATGTGGCCCTGGGGTTTGGCCAGGCTGGTTTCAAATTCCTGCGCTTAAGTTATCTTTGCCTCCCAAAGTGCTGGGATTACAGCTGTAAACCACCAGGTCTTGCTGACCTCTTGAGTTGTATTGTCGACTTCTAAATAGTGCAACCTCTAGTTTAATCTCAGGGACTGTTAAATAGCCTGTAAATAGCCCATAAGCAGATTTAGATTCCGAGTGGGAGGGTGAACATAACACTTTTTAAAATTGCAATCGAATTTTTCTATAAAACAACTCTGTGACAAAATTAGGAACCATGAACAATAAAATTAATTTTTTTGGCTGCTAGGGTAAAGAGCTTTGGAAAAAACACTAAATATCAGACTCTGAGACATTGTTCTCATATGAATTATGGCTTTTTGCCCAAAATGTGTCTTCTTCAAGGCAGAAAGGCAATCAAAATTTCTTCTCATTTACTTGATAGGACAGTGGTGACTAATTGCATCTGGCTGCTTGCCAATCATGTGATTGACTGAGTCACAGGGATGTAACATTTCTGTAGGATTTGAAGTCATATGTCTGTCTTTGTTTTTCCTATCCCCCTTTTCTCCACATGATTAGGAATAAATTAGATATATATGCAATGCATTTTAAAGGATTATTTTTCAAGTTACTACTATGTAAGAAAATAAAATATATTCTTGTATATACTTTCATGTATGTAATTTTTTATGTTTTATCTATTAAAAGAGCTTTTATTCATTGGAAATAGCAAGTTCATAAGGAACAGGATTTATTTTTCAGTATTTCACAGTTTTAATTACAAATGCAACTACTACTTGCTCAATGTTAAGGAATTTAGCATGTCAAAAGCAGGCAACTTGGCATTTATCAGATGCAGGCAAAAACTTGAACCTAGACACCAAAATAATATAACTGACAAAATTTCCGTGTCTCCCTACCTTGTTCTTTTTAGTGTTCATTAGATATGAAAAATATCATTTTAAAGCAAAGAACTGACTCATACAAAGAAATAAATTGTACATCAGACTCATTGAATACAATTTTTGCTACAAGGAGTTTCGCTTAATCGGTATGCAGTTTTCCCCCTAAATTTCTTCCAGATCTTTCCTCTAATTCTTCTTTGTTGTCATTATGGGCTTCAGTGATTTGTTTATTTGCCTCAATGAAAAAAACTTATATTCATGTCACATTAATTCATCATTTCATTTGGTATGTGTTTTCCAAACTGAGATTAATTTCTTTTACAAACTACAGAAGATGGAGGAATCTGAAAGGGAGAAGAAATAGAAGCTGTGTTGTGTGACTAGCTGAGATTTTTGGCTTAACCTTTGGGAAGCTGAGTTTTCTCATCTTTAAAATAAGGATCATAGATTAGGTGATTTCCAAGGGTTCTCCAGCACCCGTTTTCTAAGTCCATTAATCTAATAGTTCTATTTGTTAATTTAAGCCAACACCACCCTCTCTTTTCTCACATACTCACAAATATCCCTTGGGAGCATTGAGAGTTTTCATTCCTTCTCTTCCCATAATATTGACCCTGTCTTTTAGGCATTTTACATTTGTTTTTCTCATAATTCCAATATCTTCATAGCTTTAGAATACTTGCTCTCATTTAGCTATTTCTGTGCCAAATACTATTTTCTTTACTGTCTGTTGTCTTAACTCGTTCCTTAAATTTGTTTTGTTTTGTTTGAGACAGAGACTTGCCCTGTCGCCCAGGCTGGAGTGCAATGGCACGATCTCGGCTCACTGCAACCTCCAACTCCCAGGTTCAAGCAATTCTCCTGCCTCAGCCTCCCAAGTAGCTGGGATTACAGGCCTGTGTCACCATGCTAATTTTTTGTATCTTTAGTAGAGACACGGTTTCACCATGTTGGCCAGGCTGGTCTCGACCTCCTGACCTTGTGATCTGCCCCCCTCAGCCTCCCAAAGTGCTGGGATTACAGGCGCCAGTCACTGCACCCTGCCCCTTTAAAAAGTTTTTTAAATGTCATTTTAAAAGTATGCTGTACCATTTGATTGGATTTTGATGGAGTGCTTTTAATTAAGTACCCATTTGTGTTCACATATTGCTGCAGTAGACACTAAAGATAATTAATTTATCTTCTACATGCTTTTGTTAAATTTTCCAGTGTTTAATCTCTACAAATAAGGATATTGTAAAATTATTTATATTAATGAGAAATTACATACAAATCTAAGTTGCCAACACTAGAGGAATAATTAAACAAACTATATGATATTAACCTGATGAAATAGTATGCAGCAATTAGAAAGTATGATTTTGAGAAGTATGAATATGACAATGTTTGTTTTCTTATTAGTTAGGATCTACCAAGTTATATTGCATAACAACTATAAATTATCAGTTGCTTAATGCAATAAACGTTAATTTCTTGCTCACATACATTTTTAGGATGAGTCAGGACCACGATTATGGACTTCTGTTCCACACAGTCACTCAGAAATCCAGGGTTACATAGATTTTATAGCTGCACCATTTGGGCCACATAATCTCCTTGCCCACTGTACCTGGGAAGAGAGGAACATGGAGAAGTCAAACCTTCTGTCCTGTACTTTGGCCCAGATGTTACATATCACATCAGTTTTGCTGATACCTTTTGGGTCATCACTATTTCTCTTCTTACAGTCCAGGAAGAGAAAGAAGACAGCATAGCATGATACTGTGAGTATTAATAATATAAGCCACAATTACAGATTAAAAGAATCAAAATATATAACTGTATGTGCATATATATTCTTATAGACATGAATTAAGGAAAAATATGAAAGATTATAAGATTTCAGAAAGAGATCTGGAATGTTATTTTGTCTATTTAGAATTTTTATTATTGTTAATGTTGTTTATGTGGTATGTAAACAAAAAAATGGCTAAGCTTTTGAGAAAATGAGGCAGTATGTGCACAACAGAAAGAACATGAATTTTAAAGTCAGCTCACTTATAAGCGAAAGCTAAACATTGAGTACACATGGACATAAATATGGGAATAACAGACACTGCGGGCTACTAGAAGTTGGGGAGTTGGGTTTAAAAAAGCTACTTAGTACTCTGCTCCCTACCTGGGTGACAGGACTTCTACATCAAATCTCAGCATCACGCAATATTCCCATGTAACAAAACTGCCCATGTACCCTCTATATCTAAAATAAAAGTTGACCTTAAATAAAGAATTTTGATTCAAATCCTAACATTGTTTCACGTTAATTGGGCAAGTTATGCTGTAATACAAGTCATTTAACCTTTTTAAATTGAGCTCTTGATTCCTCATCTTTGAAGTGGGGATCAAAATATTTACATTCTAGGGCTCTTGAGAAGATTAAATAAGATAAAGTATGTTTATTTCACTAACACTAATATAGAACTCCCAGATAGCATTATAACCGTATTAGCAACTTGTAACTCATTTACTCTTCATAACCATAATATCCAAGTAAGTAACATAATCCCAATTTTGCACATAAGGAAATTGAGGCACAAAGAACTTGCTTAAAATCACATGGCTAAAGAAATAAGTGTCAGAACTGGATGTGAACCTAGGCAGTGTGGTTTCAGAACCTTGCTTACTACCACTCTACTGCCTCTTATAAATCTAAGCTTAGTGCCAACTGACAGTATGAATTTAATACTTGGGAACTATTTGTAGCTACAATGCTAACTATAAATTAGTTTTAGCTGTTTCTGTCATATGCTAAGTAGAGGAGATCAGGTTAATTATGTATGTTTCCAGTAACTGAAGTTCTTCTAAATAGAAAAAATCCCATCACCTCAATTACATACAAATTTAACACAAAGAATAAATAATTTTTGGTCTTGTGAAGAGAATAAATAATGCAGGAAATTTAAGAAGTTATTAATCAAGAATCCTATGTGTATTTTTACTCATCCTTTTTCTATTCCCTCATGTCCCATTTCAAATCTGATTTTATTTTTTCCATGTTGAGTATTTTTATTTCCTTTTCTATATCTTTTGAATTTTGAGATATTTTTAGTATTTGCACCATTAAGGAAGTTGTTTTGCTTAAAATTGCAATGAAATGTAGTGTCATTGTTTTAGTAAATTACATGTATACTAATAATTCTACTGCTTTTTAAGTTATATGATAAAACATATCACTAATAAATAATCATTGGGTTTAAAGAACAATCCTGATTAGAGCTGTTACTTTGCTTTTAAAATTAACTACTTAAACACTACAGTTTTCATAACTTATACTCACACCTGAAATACAGTATTTTTTCCACTGCTTGTTTTACTTATCATTGAAGTTTGTCTCCTCATGTTTTATCTCCCTCCTTACATAAAAAAACTTGAAGTTTCTCAATTTATTGAATCAATAAGCCTTTCAAATATTATTTTATTATTTCCACTCTGCTTTGATTTGTTGGTTTTACTTGTATCAGGAAACTTCTTTCCAGCTTCATTTTGAAATTATTGACTGTTCAAATCTTATTTACCTGTAAATCATGAAAATAACAGACACTTTTGGTTTATTTCAGTATAAATAATTCGCATCATTGACTTTTGTATATGTGGGCCAACTCAGAACTGTCCTAATTAATGATAAGAAGGCTGAACACTGTATAGTATTCTGATATTGTAGATTATTACAAACTTACAAACAGCAACATTTTTTTAATGATGGAGAAGGTAGAACTTGTTAATTGTATTTAAAAATATATACATCTATCCTCATCCCCTTCTTGCAATTGACACTTATGTCTCCTACAAGTCCATAATATATAAACTTTGTCCGGGATGGACAAGGATACTGATATTTGAGAGCATTACAAACGATATAATCTTAGGTTGAAGCAAAGATAGGTACTTGAATACAAACCAAAATATGACCCTTACTTTCATCTAGAAAACAACTTAATATAAAATTTCAAGTATTTTATAAATAAAAAGGATCTAGCAATAATAAAATTGATTTTAAACTCATTTTATTTTATTTAGGTCCATCAGTTTATTGGCTCAGCATTTCATCTTCCACTTTAGATATCCCTTCTCGTATCACTTTATTTGTTCTTGAAGCGTATACTTAGAAATTCCTTTAACAAGGGTGTCCTGGTGGGAAATTTTCTCAGCTTCTGTTTATATTAAGTGTCTTTCCTCAACTTTATTGAAGTATAATTGACAAATAAAAACTGTATATATTCAAAGTGTACAGTGATGATTTGATATACATTGTATAATGATTACTGCGATCAAGTTAATCAACACATCCATCAGCATATATAGTTACGTGTGTGTGTTGTGTGTGGTGCGAACACTTAAGATCTACTGTCTTAGCAAATTTCAAGTAAACAATACAATATTATTAACTATAGTCACCATGCTGTACATTAGGTCCCCAAAACTTATTCATCTTATAACTGAAAGTTTGTATCTTTTGACCAATATCTCCCCATTTCCCCATGCTCCTCAGTCCCTGGCAACCAACCTTCTACCTTCTACTTATATGATTTTGACTATTATTTAAGATTCTACATGTAGGTATGATCATATAGTGCTTGCTTTTCTGTGTCTGGCTTATTTTGCTTAGCATAATGTGTTTCTGTTGATCATTTTTATGTCTTCTTTGGAAAAATGTTTACTCAGGTCCTATGCTCTTTTTAAAATTAAGTTTTTAAAAAGTTTTGTTTTTGTTTTTTTTTTTTTGCTATTGAGTTGTATTAGTTTCTTATATTTTTTGGATACTAACCCCTTACCCCTTACCAGATACATGGTTTGCAAATATTTTTTCCCATCCTATAGGTTGCCTTTTCATTTTGCTGATTGTTTCCTTTGCTGTGCAGATTAAATGTCTTTCTTGAATGATAGCTTAGCTAGGCATATACTTCTAGAGTAACAAAAAAAATACAGATATTATTTTATTGTCTTGTTTTTTCTGTTTTGTTATTTTGTCATTTCTTTGTAGGTGACTTTTTTCCTGGATGCTTTAAAAATGTCTCATTCTGCTGTTTCATGTAGGCATGAATTTTCTTTCAGTTTTCTTCTTGTGATTCCTGAATCTGAGGATTCATGTCCTCTATCAATTCTGGAAAGTTCTTACCTATTATTTTAAAATAGTACTCCTTCACTCTCCATTCTTACCTTATACAATTTCAATTAGGTATATGTTGGACTTTCTCATATTAACCTCCATCTCTTTAGTTGTTTCTCTTGAATTTTTTATATTTTTGTAATTCTATGCTATGTTCTGTGTAATTTCTTTAGATCTTTTTCCTGGTTCCCTTATTCTTATATCATCTTTCAGTTAACTGTTTTGCCCATCCGTGGAATTTGCAATTTTAAGAATTATATACAAATACATATATACATATAATTTCTCAAAGTTCTATTTTTTACATCAGTATTTTCAATCCTGTCCCAGGGTTTGAGAGAAGTTTTCTATCCAGGCATTGAGATTTTAAGGAGAACCAAATCACTAGCTTGGAAGTTTCGCAGCAAATCAGACTTGCTCTGGGTTCTGCTCATGTCTTTCACCCTTTTTCAAATAACTCAGCTCTTGTTTTGATACTTATCACTAAACTATCATTTTTCCCTTTGTCAGCCCAGCAAAGATTCATTTATCTTTTAAAAAACAGCTCAAATGTCTTTTTCAATGGAGCCTTTACTGACATTATCCGAAAAAACTAACAATCTTTATGATTGAGTGTTGCTTGTTGTATTTCCTACATAATACCATTGTATTATTGCACTTACATCAAGTCTGTAATCTCTCTGAGGATGGAACCATGTCCTATTGGCTTTTGTGGCCCCAATAGTACATAAGAATATATCAATGGATAAGTGGATAAAAAAATGTGGTATATATATAAAATATACATATGTATATATCTATACACACACACCACACACACACCACATGTACACACACAGAGTCACATTCCTGAGCCATATAAAAGAAGGAAATCCTGCAATATACAAATAATATAAAAAACAATAATAACATTTATTGAAAACCTACTACATGCCAGGCAAATTCATACATTTTACATGTGTTAATAAGTCCCTCAAGACAGAGAGATTACATAAAATACACAAAGTTGCATAGATAGAAATTTATTAAAACAAGACTTACATCTAGATGTTATGTGGCTGCACATACAAACTCTTAGTCTCTATACAGCACTGGCTTTCTGATGCCCTCCAGAATGGGAGAATAGCAGCAGAGAGATAGGATATGCTAGAAAGAATGAGGACTTGGGCATCAGTCTCAAGGAATATATGGCAGATGCTTAGGGAAGGACACAGCAGGACAAATAAATGAAAGCCTGCAAGACAGATGGAGCCTTGTGGTAAGGCATTTATGAGCAAGTTAACATGAAGAGAGTAAACATGGCATGGACAGGAATATCCTGTCCATGTTCCAATAAGAAAATCTAGCAGCAGTTAATATCAGGTTCTGGGTACAAAATTGGATTCATAGGCAGAATGAAAGTTCCAGAAGGACCCTCAAGAACAAGTCAGGAATCAAATCTAGAATTAAAAACGAGCAAACCAGATAGGCAAAAATGCAGGTTTTGCTACCCTTTAAAATACTTTTGACTAATTAAAACTTTTCTGAACTTCTCAGATACCTTTTATCCTTTAATTAGTAGATGTTAGGCCCACTAGGAGAGACAGTATTCCTTAGGTCACAGCAACAGTCAGAAGTATAACACTATATATTGTGATGAACTTAATCCTGAACCGGAAGGAGCTCCAGCATTGGAGGACTTTCACCTCTGAAACTTTGAACCCTGAACCTGACCCTGGGTTATTTCGTTTCAACAGGCCAGAGCCTCCCTGACCTAACTGTGTGGTCCCTCAACTGGTCTTTCCATTTTGGATTGGTGGAGTTTTCCAAGTAAATGAAACACTATTCTTACATTAGAGGATTTCACCCTCTAATTCTTATTCTCAGTTCTATTTTTTTTTTTGTAGATATAAAGATGAAACAACACATTCGCTTTGCATAAATAAATGAAACCTAATTTGGTTGGTTGGTATTCCAACACCCCAATTTAGAAAGGAACTTAAATGCTTCTTTAATAAAAATACATAAGACAGAGTGATTTATTGGACCACCTTAGAAGAAATATATTTTATATGATTTACTTAATACAGTAGATGAAACAGATTTAACTTGTATTATCATGAGATGGTATAGTCTATGTCATAGAATAAATATGAGTTTAAAAACCTAATTTCAAATAATATTCCAATAAATTTTATGGCACTATAATATATGAGGTGAAATTAAAAGTTAGGCTTGACTTACGCTTAGATTTCAGTTCAGTTAGTATTTAAATTCTTTTAACACAGCAATCTCTGAGCTGATGTTTGTATATATATTGCCCTATTTAAAGCAGTATGATACAATTAGACCTTAAGCAGTTGAGTCTTTTATATTTGTATTGCACTTTAACTTATATGGTAATGAGCAAAATGGAATGACTTTAGAGTAAATAATGGATGCATATGTTGAATTTTAGCATTGAATCTAAATGTTAATTTTCAATTTTCTTATTTTTAGAATTTAACATAAAAGTAATAAGATGAAAAGAAAACTAAGAAGTTAAATTCTTGCATCTGTTATTTAATGAAACAGTAGCAAAACATTATTAAATCTGAGTGTGAAAGTAATATGGTACGTGAGATGTTACAAGTTTGGAAAATTCATGTTTTAACATAGTGAAATGAGTAAAATCAACCTTTGTTTTCTATGAAGTATTTTAACATTAATGAAAATTGCGAAGTCTGAAACCTTTGAAAATAAAAAACACTTAAAAAACTAGCTCTTAGGTCATGTTTATAAAATATATGTGTCCATATATTTTTACTGCTCCTTAAATTAATATTAGAAAATGTTTTATTTATATTAATGAAGATACTCACCCATAGATTGAGAGAGACCATGCATTCCTTGAGTTATGGGAAAACTTCTTTGAAAGTGTTCCATACTTATATTTTATTAGTTGTTCTTTTTCACTTCCTTTCACACATCCAGAAGTTTATTCTTATACTCTCTTTTTTATTTCCCTGCCATTTTCTACTCTACCCTTCATTCAGCAGTATTTTTTTGAAAGATTTTTCTTACTCAAAGTCATGTACATAGATTGCCATCTTAATTACATGTCCATTTCCACACAATTTGAAGCCATGGAGTTTTAGTCATTAAAATAAACATGACACACATGTATAGGTCAGAGTCATAGCAAGAAACAGATGGTCACTCCAAAGGGGTGATAAAGAAAGTTTAATGAAAGGACTATTTGTAATGGTGTGGGTAAATAAGAAATTAAAAATACATATAAAGGTGTAGGCAGGATAAAGGGAAATCAACTAGGGTTCATGAAATCTTGGAGACCTGCAACAACAGGAATCTAGTACTACCCCTAGGCCTAAAGGAATGAGGTGTGGGAGCAGTTAATAAAAATTGGCAAGAGCTATAGGTGTAAAGGAGTCATAGGGCAAGAGCTTTGGTCTATGATAGAGGAATGCAGCCATTTCCATACTATGGCCTAACAGGGGCTATGCCTCTCTTCTCCCATGGTCCAACCCTCTGACATGGTCTCCCTTTGGCTGAACTTAACCAGAAGGTGGAAGGCAAGGAATCTGGTGATGTAGTTTATAAAGAGACAGCATGGGGAAAAGAGTGCTAAGCAGATTTATAAGGGTTAATGGAGAATATATAGTACATTATACTGTCCTAATAGCGAATTAAAAGGCAGAAATGGTGGTTGCTTTTTAAAAATTGATATGATAAATAAAGCGGGGAGATACAACCTTATGAAGGGGAATTTGGACCATCTGGCAGAATGGCAGATTCATCTAATCTTTTGACATGGCAATCCACTTCTAGGAATCTATCTCAGAAAATAAACTGGCAAAAATATAAAGTGATATATGTACAAGGTTATCTATTGCCAATAATTGTAATAGCAAAAGACTGGTGGCTATTCAAATGCTTGTCAATAGCAGACTGGTTGACTGAATTATGGTGCATCCATACCATGGAGTATTATACAGCTATAAAATGAATAAGAAGGATCTCTACATACTGTAAAATAATTTTCAGGATATATTGTTAAGTAAGAAAAGCAAGGCACAAGAAAGTGTTTCTAGCATGCCATCTTTTTTTAAAGGAAGGATAATATATTAACTTATAAATACAATTGCTTAGACTATCAAGTGGTAATAGTGGAAGGCTAAATAAAAAATCAATGAAAATGGAGATTTATAGGCAGAGGAAAGGAACAGAGTAGAAGGACAGAGTTAGAAGTAGTTGAAGAAAGAATTCAGAAATGAAAATAAACCGCTTTGTCCTCTATTCATTCTAGAATGCAAAGAGAATTACTAAAAGGCTCACAAATGGATATAAAATATTTGAATTTTACAGCTCATGGCATTATTGTTAGTTTTATTTTGTAAAACTGGAAAAAACATATTTTGTTCAGACCATGGACAAGAGTTATAGTAAATCAGAATAATGTATTTTTAACATATTCATAAAGAGATTAATGATATTCACAAACAATTCCAGAAGAAATAGTTGATATTTTTATGTGAACATTGTAACAGTGAAATGCAGTGGCCCATATTAGCTGCTCTTCCATTAGGGAATGCACTGATTCAGATGTGAAAGTTGAGCTAGCAATCTTTTTTTGCTATTGCTCTCTAATATTTGTTTAGTAAAATGTAACAACAAAAAATTCTTCTCTTCCAAAATTAACACAACTGACACTTCTAAAATGGGAAAATGTTAACTTGAAAAGTAATGTATTAGAGTTTGTTCATTTGATTAGAAGCCTGTGTAAATGGACTTAAGGTGTGATTTCTGTCGGATTAGTTACTATTACTCTGTTCCAGGGCAATAGTCTTTACCAGTGCTTTTTAACTTGCAGATAAAAATCTATTAATAAGTCTTGAAAAAAATTTAATGGATAGTGATGAGTATTTTTAAATGAAGTAGAATACCACAGAGTAGAAAATATCAGGGTACATTGTTAATAGTAAGTATTGGTTTGTGAAATTTTTGTTTTGTTTACACATATATAAATATGTGACTATGTTGAGATATAAAATGTATTTCTCATTATGGGTCATGTCCAAAAAAATTTTAAAACACTGTCCTATACTACTTACTGGAATTGATTATCTTATAAATGTTTACCCAGTGGGGCTGGGCGTGGTGGCTCACGTCTGTAATCTTAGCATTTGGAGGCTGAGGTAGGCGGATCACCTGAGGTCAGGAGTTCAAGACCAGGCTGGCCAATGTGGCGAAACCCCATTTCTACTAAAAATGGAAAAATTAGCCAGGCGTGGTGGCACATGCCTCTAAGCCCAATTACTTGGGAGGCTGAGGCAGGAGAATTGGTTGAACCCAGGAGCCCAGGAGGCAGAGGTTGCAGTGAGCTAAGATCATGCCACTGCACTCCAGCCTGAGTGACAGAGCAAGACTCAAAAACAAAAAAAAAAAAACAAAAAAAAACCAAAAAAAACAAAGTTTACCTGATGGTATAGCAAAGGTAGATTATACTAAGGGACAATGCAAAATGCGATATGTTTACATGTTTTCTTCCTTACACAGTGCTAAAGTTTACTCCTAAATGAGCAAATACATGTGGAAATTAGGATGCATTAATGTGTTTGATGTTCAATAAATCTAGAGAGTAACTCAGTACGAAATGAAATAAAAATTTATCTTACTATGTGTTTGGGGTAACCAAAAGGCTGGCACCCAGTGCTGTATGTCCCTCTGCATTCCCTTCATCATGTCCCATGTTTACTTGCTCTTGATAACAAGGAGGAAGGGAAGTACTCTATTAAAAAGTTTTGAACAATATTGAAATGATCTTTCAAACTGTAACAAAAGTAGAGGACTTTTAGTACATATATTAGTGTTAATTTGTATCTTGAGTTTTTTTTTTTTTTTGCCTAAAAGAGTATACATTTGATTTTTCTGTGAAGCATCCAACGAGTATTTAAAGGGGGTACTGTATATGAAGCTTCAAAATGAGACACGTACATTGAATTACAGTCATATTCTAGCTTCTCGTATTTTTCTTTCAAATAAATGTTACAATTAAGTCATTTTTCCTTGCAACTTGTACAGGAATTAAATAATCAACTATTTCGTATTTAGATTCTACTTCTACTTCTGCTGTAAAATTTCACTCTCAGTATCTTTCCAACTATTTAATGGAATTGTCTTTTGGTTGAGGATAGCATAGGTGCCTTATATAAATAAAGAGAAAAATCATTCATATAAGTTAAAAATTGATTCAGGTTCTTGAAATAAAAATTAAATGTTTCACTGCTTAGGGGAAAACATCTTCTGGCCTTTTACACAAAGATTTCCATTTTGCAGTTGTTTTTAAGAGACTGCCATCGTAAGATACAGTGAAATAGTGCTTGTTTTGACCTTTGAACATGGATACATGACTTAGCTTTTGGCATTCTGCCTAACAACACCTCAGAGGGCAGAGATTCATTCTAATGTGACATATATTTGACTATGTCTTTCAAAAAAAATAATAAATTTGCTTTGTAAATATATCAGTAACAGAATCTTAATAGGCTTCAACTTGTATTTGTCTGGTTCGGGAAAATTATATAAACCCCATTTTTAGTTTTTTTTCTATTGCTTTTATTGCTCAAACCAAGTCTTTTTTAAAAAACTGCCCAAGAGCAAAGCAATAGCTGTGAATCCTGTTTTATTTTCATTAAAAATTTTTTTTTTCCATTCATACATTTCTTTAACACTGATTGCAAGCACTTAGCCCTGATCTGTCTCAGCATATGTTGTCAGAAAGATACAAGACCACAGGCTAAAAAACATATCTTTCCACTATGTATTTTGCTATGTGTGATGCACAGGAGAGCTGACCTCCCTGATTGAAATGTATCTATAATCCTTTACCTGAAAGTACTGATTTGTAAAACATGGAGGCAAAAATCTTTATCAAGATTATGTTGAAGAATTAAGAAGCATATCTATATATATATTTTATTTGTGTGTGTGTGTGTGTGTGTGTGTGCGTGTGTGTATTCAGGCTTTTTCACAGACATGAGCATTTTTAAACTTTATTTGGTATAAAACATAATGTGTGTTAATTGTACTTATCCCTACTTCAGACACCTGACTATAACGTCTTGTGTTTTAACACTGCTATTTATGCCATCCTCATAAGTAGTAGGAAAACACTTAACCATATACCTCACACCTCATTTACCAGTTCAGTATCTAACTCCCTGAACTCCTTTCTAAGACAGTAGTAAACCAATCAGAAAAGCTAAGTGGAAACAGATTGTTAATGTCTAAGAATGGTGGAACTTGCTATACTCTGCTCTTACGGGGGTTTTAATTGTTTTTAATGTGTTATCCAAAGGAAGCAGAAAATATTGTGGTATTTTTCTCTTAGAATCCTTTGCCTTGGTCATCTGAAATTAAAACTGATGGGAATAGTTATCTGTTCTGAGTACCCATAAAAAGGCCCTGATAACATCAGCTAAAATATCATTCTCAAAAAGGATTTGGAATTTGTATTCTTCTCAATGTCTCAGTTTCTTCATTTACTTGCTCTGTTACTGTTGGAAGATGATATCACCTCTCAGTTTGCCCCCCAAAACAAGGCCACCTAGTAGAAGGTTCCTCACCTACCATTTTCTTTATTCAGAATATCTCTGAATATATAACAACCCTTCCAATCTTCTTCCCCCCAAACCGCAGAGAAAAAGAGTCCCTATCTTTAATGCTAATAGCTTACTGCTTAGATCAGAGTCATATTCTTTCTTAGCACCTGGGCTAGGGGTAATTTTTATTTACCTCTTTCCTAGCATCTTAGTTCTCTTCTATATTGACACCTTTCCTTTAGCCTTCAGATATGCAAAGGTCTAACTGACTTGAAAAGAAAACAAATACTCTGATTTTGAAGACTTCTCAATTATAATCTATTTTTCTTTCAATTATTCATTCTTGAACTGAGGAAACAACCACAAGATGTGTTCAGAAACCCACTGGATCCACAGTGAGGCAGATTTCAGCCAGAACTTCACTGACTACCTGACATCCATAAGTCCCTACTCTGGCTGGTGAGCCCAAGTGACATTTTCAGTCTGTTTGGAATAGTGTCAGTTCAGAGACAGCGTCCAGTTATTTCCCTCAAAGTCCGATTATTTCCTTTTCCCCAATGCACAGTCATCCTGGTAAAAGATGGTAGGTCTCTTTGGGGAAGGCTGTGAGAAAGACTACAAATTTTTGGCAGTGTAGCAAGATCCTTTCTCTAGTGGATCTGGCCTCTCCTTCATTCAAGAGGTTCTGGATCTGTAAATTGGCTCAAGTATGGACATTGATTGAGAGACCATGACTCTTCTTATGATTCAAGTTAGACTTGTTTACTGACCTAGAACCTGACCTTTTGTGCTTCTACAGATCATATAAGAATTTAGTAGACTGCCCATCTATTTCACTTCTAGTGACACCTTGATCAACTAACAAATACCATAGGTCTCTGAATCAGACTATTCTGATTACTGTTTTTACTACTGTTTATATGGTAACCACACCCATCTTTAGTGATTATGTGCTGTCTTTTGGCTCCTGTCCTGCCTCAGATCTAATTATCCAACTCCATTTTAGGATTCCAGTTTGATGACAGCAGTTTCCTTGTAATTCCTGACCCACAGAGGAAAAAGACCGTAGAGCTCTTCAAGAATGCTAGGGTTCCCATCACAAATTCGTTTCCCATAGTCCTGGTGAAAGATGTGTCTTCTGGACCCTCCTGGTATGGGCAAGCAGGCCTTAAATTATAAATCTACTCCAACATTTCAGTCTTCCTAAGCCTTTATATACTTTCCTCTACAGTGTTACAAAGCAGTTCTGGAATTTCAACTTCATTTAGCATAGCCCATTTTTTGGTTCATGTTTTAGCCAACTAACCAAACTGTTGGAGTCCTTTCTAACCCCTTGAGTGATGACATTAAATATAGGATCTCTGCTTAGTGGGTCCATATCAATAAAGTCAGCCTGAGCCAATGTTATATTCCTTCCATTATTACCTCAACACCCTTAATATCCATTCCCACATATGTTTCCTGTATTTCTGTCTGTATAGATTGGAAACACCTTGCAGTTATTTGGAATGTAGCTCAACTCCTTGTGGGTCACATTTTGTACCTCACCTTTCAAGGCCCACTGGAACTTAAGTCTAGTCAAAGGTCTAAAAGCAAAGACATGCAGTGGGGGGTAAGCTAATGAGAATCAGCAGTGCTTTGCAAGGCAAGAACTATATCCTCTTGCCCCATTTATTCATGATAGATCACCTCATTAGTTTTGCTTGATTAGATTTTGACTTTTGCATTTTCCTTATATGTTCCCCTCACAAGGTTACCAATGATCATGTAGTCCAAGTTCAACAACTTTGGAAAATAATTTTGCATCATTTTAAAAAATGTCTATATGTTGTTTGACATTATTGATTCTTCTTTCATTTCTCTTCTCCTTACTCTAATTCTTCATGTGCCCTATTTATAAGAATTCTCCAACATCGAGACATTGAAAATTTTTTTCCTCCCCCTCTCTGTTCTGTCCATACTCTTAAATTAACAGTAATTTATTTCTTTTCTGGATTCCCATGACTCTTGTATTCACTGCTACATATTATGGCATTCTGTCAAAGATTTCTTCCGTAATGGAAGAAAGGCAGGTCCCCAATGTCTGATGCTCTAATGTATTGATGGATAGAAGAAAAAAAAGTTTTTACATTTTAAATTTATTTTTTTTTTATTTTCTTTTCAGCATACTCTGGCTTTCAAAGAAGAAACAAAGCCCTTTTTTCTACTAGTCATATACCAGAATAGACAGGAATAGATCTTGGAAGCTTCACTCACCTTTAGTCTATCTTTTTTATTTCTCCTTTTGTGCTCAGTGTTCACTTTTAAGGTAATTTTTATAGAGGTGTGCACAACCAGATAAAAGTTGGAAATATAATAGTTTACATTTTATTTCTTTCAGAATTTTGTATTTTGTCTATTCCTGCATTGTCAAAATGGATTGATTATACTCAGCCCCCTTCCATTATTTTTTGAGTACCAAATTAGTGACTGTAGTATTTTGAGCATATGTTTAGTACTCAGAAGACATAGCCTCTATCCACTCATTCTAAATTGGCAAAAATATAGAGAGACACTAGAAGGTTTAGTGCACATGATCATAATTTACTGTTTAGTTAGAATAAAATGCATTATACTGAAGCAAAGTAATTAGAATTGCCTTTTACCTAATAATTGCTACTAATTGCTTTCAAGAGATTAGATCCCAACCCCATTTTTAATGACAGTGGAATTATTTTACCTGCCATAGCGTTAATGGTGTTAATACTATTGATTTTCATATTTTCCTTGCATAGTTCAAAATGTCATCTTGTTAACAAGAATTCTTTATCAAGGATAAAAATGCATGTTACTAAATAGATAGGATAACTATTTTTTTTGTTTTGTTTTTCATCTCGCTAACAAATAGTGCCAACTGGAATGTTTGACTGCCTCCAATGTTATAAAAAACCAGATGATATTTCTTCAAATATGTGGTCAAATTTATTTTAGTCTTCTTTTTGAGCCAACACTTAATAATCAAATAGACTACTCATGAACAACTAGATTTAAGTGACTGAATTAAACTTTGAAATATCAGATTATATCAAGGTTTGTTTTTTGAAATTAAGATAATATGTGTGTTATCATTTAATCTTCCTTATCCTCATTTAACAGAGAAATGATGAAGAAGCAGTTGTGGATAGAGGTGGAACTCGTTCTATTCTCAAAACACACTTTGAGAAAGAAGATTTAGAAGGTAAGACCTTTTTTCTTGGGATAGCTATTGGTATGCTTTCCAAAAGTATTTCAAAGATAAATGTAGTTTGTCACATTGTGAAGAATTGCAAAAGTTGATATCAGAGTAATGGTAGCTTATTGGGGAGGGGTACATCTGATTGTTTTGGTACAGTCTGGAATGTCAATAGGCAGAGCCGGAAAACAATGAGAAGCATCAGTTCATCCAACAGACATTTATTGAACCCCTACTATATTCTAAGCACTGTACTCTGTGTCAATCTTTCAATAATCCCTGCTTCGTGTAATTACAATCAATTGAGACATGATGACAGATCAGCATATCAAGTGCTGTATGAGAAGTGAATGTGGGACAGGAGGGGCAGCTAACTCAGCCTGTGTTGTCAGAGTAGGCTGTCACTTGGAAGAGAGGTAAGAACAATTGGAATTCTCATTTTACTCATATTTGTGTGTGTGTGTGTGTGTGTGTGTGTGTGTGTGTGTGGGGGGGGGTATGTATATATATAGCCAATTTTCCCAGCACCATTTATTAAACAGGGAATCCTTTCCCCATTTCTTGTTTTTCTCAGGTTTGTCAAAGATCAGATGGCTGTAGATGTGTGGTATTATTTCTGAGGACTCTGTTCTGTTCCATTGGTCTATCT
>NW_012101753.1:125754-167083 GCF_000951045.1 Mandrillus leucophaeus | reverse complement strand
AGAGACAGGCAGGACTCCTTGAGCTGCTGTGAGCTCCACCCAGTTCGAGCTTCCCAGCTGCTTTGTTTATCTACTTAAGCCTCAGCCATGGCGGGCGCCCCTCCCCCAGCCTCGCTGCTGCCTTGCTGCGAGATCGCAGACTGCTGTGCTAGCAATGAGGGAGGCTCCGTGGGCATGGGACCCTCCTGTCCAGGTGTGGGATATAGTCTCCTGGTGTGCCCGTTTGCTAA
Source organism: Mandrillus leucophaeus (assembly GCF_000951045.1). Classification (NCBI taxonomy): domain Eukaryota; kingdom Metazoa; phylum Chordata; class Mammalia; order Primates; family Cercopithecidae; genus Mandrillus; species Mandrillus leucophaeus. The sequence goes on along the minus strand of NW_012101753.1, from coordinate 166,853 downwards.
GATCCTTGGTAGAGCGCAGTATTGGGGTGGGAGTTACCCGATTTTCCAGGTGTTGTGTGTCTCAGTTCCCCTCACTAGGAAAAGGGATTCCCTTCCCCCTTGCACTTCCCAGGTGAGGCGATGCCTCGCCCTGCTTCAGCTTTCACTGGTCGGGCTGCAGCAGCTGACCAGCACCGATTGTCAGGCACGGCCTAGTGAAATAAACCCAGTACCTCAGTTGAAAATGCAGAAATCACCTGTCTTCTGTGTCGCTTGCACTGGGAGTTGGAGACTGGAGCTGTTCCTAATCGGCCATCTTGCTCCGCCCCAAAAAAAGTCAGCTATCCCTATCTTTACTAAACACACACCAAGAAAATCTAACACCACAAGATGGTAGCCTAGAAATAGGCTCAATTCCAAGAAAAAATCATCTTGAGTTTAAAGATGGTGAATGGTCCTTTTTGTTGGAAAATACTTAATAAAAAAATAGGGTTTACTAAGATCATTTTAATTGTTATACCTACATATATTACATATGCTTTACTTGGCATAGTTAAGAAATATGGACAACAGTGTGCAATGCTTACTAAAAGAGATTTCTGATTGGTTTTGCACAATTGGATTAGCCAGATTTTGTTCTATTTACTGATTTCAATAATAGGTAATTGAATCCAAGAAGCGAATAACTGTGATTAAGTCACTGGTGATTAAAATTAACTATAGAATGCAAATTAACATTGAATTTTAGAATTTTGAAGGAAAACAGGAAAAAATCTGATTTATATTGATGTTCTAATATTTGTTTTACACACAGCCCATACTAAATAAACAGTCTAACATTTGAAGATGCTATGGAGGGTTCTCTTGTGATGCACACAAAAATTTAATAGATCTATTAGTTGTTCTGGATCGATTAGCCAGAGTCAGGAAATAGTGCAAGAGTGAAGTGATGGGTATCGTGGTTCAGCAAGAATCAGCTAGCAGCAGAACATCACGTGAGTAAGTGGGAGAGCACCAAGAAGAAAGGTAGCATTATTGAGATAATGGTGATGGTAATTCACCTTCTGTTTGGTGTTATGGTAATTCATCTTCTGTTTGGTGTTACTATAACAGAATGCCACAGACTGGATAATTTGTAAAGAAAACAAATTTATATCTAACAGTTCCAGAGACTGAGAAGTCCAAGATTGGGAGGTCCATATCTGGTTAGGACCTTTGTGCTGTATCATCCCATGGTGGAAGGTGGAAGGATGAGAGCGGGGAGAGAGATTGAGCTTACAGTCTCAAGCCTTTTGATAATCCACATTAATCCATCCATTCCTGAGAGTGGAGCTCTCATGACCTAAACACTTCCCATTAGGCCCCACCTCACAAATTGTTGCACTGGGGATTAAATTTCCAACACATGCCTCTTGGGGACACATTCAAACTGTAGTGGCCTCCTTTTGTGCAATTTAAAGGAAAAGAACAAAACTCCACTTTTAAAGAGCTTCTTTATTAAGGCAGTTAATACACAATAAATATTTTAAATAAAATGGATTTGGGAATTGCTATCATAAACACATTTTAAAAATATGTAAACTTTTAAAATTTTACATTTGAAAATGAGTGTTTCTCAGGAGTTATGTGTATATATTTATTTAATAAAATTACTGGTGTAATATAACATCCTGAGTACAGATTGTAGAAATGCCAGATGTTTAAAAATATCTGTAAAGTCTCAGGTGCAATATATTTAATGGGAAATGATCCCCTGTTCAATAACAACAGGTTGGTATATTAGTTAATTTCTTCATATGTATATTATGCATTCTGCTAAATGATATGTCAAGTGTATAATTTTCTCTCTCTAAGTCTGTTTCTTTATTTTATGTATATCTTGTACAATTTTATGTCTTTTTCTCCTATTAAAATAGAAAGAAAACAATCTTATTAGATTCTTCTATTAACCTCCTATTTTTGTAAATCATGTAGTCAGTCAGTACATTCTTTCAGTTCTATCTCAGTGGTGTCTCTACTCATCTCCTCTCCCTTCCCTTCCCACTGCCACTGCTCTACTGCCCTCTCTCTCCTATGTACTTTGGACTGAGTCTTTCCCATTATACAACCTCCTTAATACTGCCAGAGTGTTCTTTCTAAGCCTACTGCTATTTCCTGCAATAAAAACAGTGAAGGGTATTGAATACCTGTAATCAGATAACTTCAGGATTCTGAGAAGAGCAAAAATTGTTGAGGTTAAGCGATTTCTGTTTTTGGCCTCCCATGTCAATGTGAGATGAGTACTATCTAAGTATAAGATTACAAAATGGGAAATACATTAATACCCTTAAAATTCTTTCTTCTACTTGCCCTTTAACACATGTCAGATAAAACATAAGATACCCAGATACTTTGATTTAAGGTAAATAATAAACAACTTTTTAGTATAGGTAACATCCCATGCAATATTTTTATTTATTATTTTTTATTTGCTAAATCTGGAAAACTTAGTAGTATATATTACAGTGAACCACCAATATTCCCCTTTAAGGACTGAGGTATTTATTTCTTCAGTTGCCAGAGGTGTTGCCTGCTTGATGGCTTATACTTACTTCCTCCCCAGCAATTACCTTCAGCTGAAAGGAGCTGCCTCTTGCCTATGGGAGCTGCCTTCCTTATGGTTTACTGAATGAGTACAATTCAATAAGTACATGACCCTGTAGTCAATGAAGGCTTACAAAAGCCTGGCCCCCTTGCCTCAGTATGAGACAACTCTGAAGGGTTGTCCCAGCATCAGAGTTCCATTTGGAATCTATTGAGACCTCTACTGCAATTGCACCATAATCAAGCTCTCCCGGTACCAAACAAATTCCCGTAATCCTTCAGTGTTGTTATTGCTGACAGTTCTCCTCAACAAACTCCCTGAACACATATCTCAGAATCTGTTTCCTAGGGAAGCCAATCCTCCAATTGATCATTTCCCTGTTCCCTAAATAGTACCGATAGACTTACTTGATAGTTGGCAGGAGCACTATATTGATTATTTAGCTTGTGGAGTTAAGAACTATTGTAGTGGCTTAGGGGACTCTAAACTACTTGATTTGGCCATGATAGTAAATGAAAATCAGTGTTACATCTGAGGGAGAATGGCAGAGTTTCTTCTCAAGTTTCTGCTGCTTTTAAAGGCCTAAAGTATGTGTCAGTGTGGCCACAACAGAAACTTGTCACATCCTAGAGGATGACAATGGACTACTTCAAATTTACCCAACTGGTAGCACCAATTGCAGCTGCTGTATCAGATGTGGGATCTTGGCTACAGCAGGTTAACATGGCCTCAGGAACATGGTATGCAGCTATTGATCTGGAAAATGCATTTTTCTCCCAATTACTATAGAAAAGGAATACCAGGGGTAGTTACCATTCCTGTGAGAAGTACAACAGTGCATATTTATAGTCTTGTTCCAGGGCTATGTTAACTCTCCTACCTTCTGTCATAATAGAGTCCAAGGGGATTTGGATGAGTGAATGTCATCCAGAACATCACATTGTTTCACCATATTAACCCAATGACCAGGAAGTGGCAAGTATGTTGGAGGTCTTGGTAAGAGAGACACATTTCGATTTCTGTTTCTCAGTGAGTCTGATTAAAAAACAACATGAAAGAGAATGCCACTCAATACTGAGCCTTCAACTCCAGGGTGAATGCATGGATAGGTGACGTGAGTTTCTATAGGAACTCAGTGAAAATAACCCAGTGCCCCTTCAGTTACTCTTATTCACCTCAGTTCTCTCTTCATTATTCACCTTTGTCCTGTCCAGTTTTTCTCAGAATGAATGATGGCACTTTTTAAAATTTAATGAATATTTTATTTTTTTCAGATATGAACATTGTTTTATCTTCTGCAGGCATAAGGGTAAATTTACCCAAATAGCATGATCTATTAACTACTTAAATGATGATAAAGAGAAGAAAATTTAATAGCTAAAGGTGATGTGCTATAATTTCAGCAATTTTGAATGCAGTGATCAACTACCAATCAAGGAGATGCTATTAAAAAAATGGGACTGTTTTTCTTAATTATTTGAAAATATTTTTATGTAGATCATATAGGAATAGCATAAGATTTACTATCTTAAACGTTAGCTGAAATTGGTGCTACGAGTAAGTCGAGTTTGAAGTAGTCCAATCATCCTCTAGGATGTGACAAGTTTCTGTTGTGGCCACACTGATGCATACTTTAGGTCTTTAAAAGCAGCAGAACTTGAGAAGAAACTCTGCCATTCCCCCTCAGATGCATACTGATTTTCATCAGTATTGCAAGTGTACAGTTCAGTAACGTTAAGTGTATTCACATTGTTGTGCAACCAATATCCAGAACTTTTTTCATCTTGCAAAATTGAAACTTGCTATACAAACAATAACTCCCATTTTCTTCTGCCCCCAGTTCCTGTCAACAACCATTCTACCTTCTGTTTCTATGAATTTAGCTACTTCAGATATTTCATGCAAATGGAATCATATACTATTTGTCTTTTCGTGACTGACATTTTATTTAGTATATAAAGTTCTCAAGTTTCAGTCACGTTGTAGCATGAGTCAGAATTTTCTCCCTTTTTAAAGTTGAATAACATCTCATTGCATGTACCACATTTCCCCTGTCCTTTCAACTGTAGAACTTTTGAGTTGCTTCACTATTGTGAATAATGTTGTTGTGAACATGGATGTGCAAATATCTCTCTGAGATCTTGTTTTCAATTCTTTTGAAGATATACCCAGAAGTGGGAATAGTGGATCATGTGATAATTCTATTTTTAATTTTTTGAGGAACTGCCATGCTGTTTTCCATAGTGGCTGCACCATTTTATATTCCCAACAAAAATGCACAAGGGGTCTCCACATCCTTGCCAACACTTATTTTCTGGTGTGTGTGTGTATGTGTGTGTTTTGATAGTTATGATAATGGATGTGAGGTGATGTCCCACTGTAGTTTTGATTTGCATTTCCCTAATACTGATGTTTAGCATCTTTTCATGTACTTGTTGCTCACTCGTATATCAGCTTTGAGAAATGTCCATTCTAGTCCTTTGTCGAATTTTTTAATAAGCAAGTGACTTGAATGGACATTTAACCCTATCAAATTTTTAACTTTTAAAAAAATATTAAAATTAATTTTTTAATTTTAAAAAAATTTAGTAGGGTCAAAAAATTTTTAATTAATTATTATTAGGTTAATATGGCTGTTTTATTGTTACTGAGTTGTAGGAAGTCTTCATATATTTTAGACAATAACCTCTTATCTGATATATGATTAGTCAATATTTTCTCCTATTCTATATCTTGCCTTTTAAATCTATTGGTTGTGTCCTTTGATGCACAGACATTTTTTAGTTTGATACAGTTCATTTTGTATATTTTACTTTTATTGCCTATGCTTTCAATGTCATAGCCAGGAAATCTTCGCCAAATTCAATATAATGAAATGTTTTCCTATGTTTTTGTATTAGTCCATTTTCACACTGCTGATAAAAACATACCCGAGATTGGGCAATTTACAAAAGAAGGTGGTTTAATGCACTTACAGTTCCATGTGGCTGGGAAGGCCTCACAATCACGGAAGGCAAGGAGGAGCAAGTCACATCTTACATGGATGGCAGCAGGCAAAAAGAGAGAGGGCTTGGGCAAAGAAACTCCCGTTTTTAAAACCATCAGATCTCCTGAGACCCGTTTACTATCATGAGAACAGCACAGGAAAGACCCATCCCCATGATTCACTCATCTTCTACTGGGTTCCTTTCACAGCATATGGGATTTGTGGGGCTACAAGATGAGATTTGGGTGGGGACACAGAGCCAAACCATACCAGTTTCCTTCTAAGAGCTTTATAGTTTTGGGTCTTGAAGTTTAAGTTTTTGATTCATTTTGAGTTAATTTTTGCACATGGTATAGGACCCCAACAGTTTTACTCATTATATCTCTTTGTTTCTTAACATTATACTTGTTACAACCTGCATTAGGTTTACACAGGTTGAATTTCTTTTCCAAATCATTGTTATATAGACAACCTGCTTAGAGAGAGAGAATGTTATTTCCCATGTTTGAGCAAGTGCTTATAACATAATTTCTGCTAGTTTCTACAGTCTGAGAACATAGAAGTAGTAAAACATTAGGAATATTATTACAGACTTTCTGTTCAAAAACTTTCTATATTGTCCAATGCCAAATTAATGCCTTATCATATCCTTCATTTGCTAGTGTTTTCCTCTGCACAAAAATAGAATGCTCATTCTGCCCATCCATTAGTGTTACCTTCTAAGAGTTATCGTCTTTCCCCGGATAATAAGAATTATCTTTCTCCTCTTAACCTCTCTTTATGAAAGTTTATGCCTTTTCTTATATGATTGTTTTACATATCTATACATCTTTGTTATTTGATTATAAACTCATTGAGGGACAAATTTTCATCTTTTACATTGTTGCATTCTCCCTGGGAGCCAGCACTTTTACTTAAAACTGGGTAGGTACTAAAAAATGTGTTGCATTGAGTGCCATTCATATATATTTCAATAATACATCACTGATCGTGTGATAACTTTAATTTATAATGTAATTAGATGCATAATTAATGTTCATCAAATATTCAAACATTTAACACATAAGTACAGAAGTTTCTAATAATGTTGCATTATTAGAAACTAAGATAAATACATCTGATTACATTTTAATCTGATATTCAGGAATTCATAAAAGTATAACTTTAATGAAAAAGTTAAAATAATAATAAATTCTTGGCCTGCAAATTAAATTTAAAGATACTTTTAAAAAACTATATTGCTTTTAGCAGATATTAATATCTTTTAAGTCAAAAGTTTAATAGAGAAAATAATGCCCCATCTTGATATTCTTTTGCTTATTGCATTTGGGCAAAAAGAATTGGCTTACTAGTTTATTTCTTTTTGGGGCCAAATAGTACACTATAGACCTGTCTTAGTTTGTTTTGTGTTGCTAAAACAGAATACCTGAGTAATTTATGAAGAAAAGAAGTTTATTTAGGTCATAGTCCTGTAGACTGGGAAGTTCAAAAACTATGGCAACAGCATCTTCTTGGCTTCTGGTGAGGGCTTTTGTGCTTCATCTTAACATGGTGGAAGGCCAAAATGGAAGTGGCCATGTGTGAAAGGGCAAAACTCAAGAAATATCTTTGCTTTATAACAACCTGCTCTTGAGGGAGATAATCCATTTTTATGAGAACTAATGCCATCTTGCAGGAGTGAAAACTCCCTCACTACCATGAGAAGGGCACCAAGCCATTCATAAGGGATCTGCTCTCATGAACTGAACACCTCCCACTAGGCTCCACGTCCCAACACTGCCACATCAAATTTTAACATGAGGTTTTGGTGGGGACAAACCATATCCAAACCATAGCAAGACCCAAAGTTCAAAGATAATATAAATAAAGCACCTAGCACTGAGCTATTATACAACATAATTCTATCAATGGCAGTATTCTCCTACTTTTCTCATTTCACCCAGTGCATTCTTGAGTTCTTAAAGATAACTAAAATTATTTTCTAACTAGAATTATTGTAATTTCAAGTGTTTTAGACTAAAAGGCCAAATATAGTAAGTGCATATCTCGTAATTATAATATTTTGCAACTAAAGTGAAAAACAGTTTTAAAAATAAAGAAAAAAAGTGAAAAATTAGGGCTGGGCCTCTACTTTCTAATATTTTGCCTCTAAAATCTTATGCCAAGGATATTGGCAAACAATAGCCTATTGGCCAAATTCTTTTCTGCCACCTTTATTTGCATGGCCTTTGAGCTAAGAATAATTTTTACATTTAAAAGTGATAGGAAAGGATCAAAATAATATTTATGACATAAAATTACATGAAATTCAGACTTTAATGTTTCTTAATAAAGCTTTATTGGAACATAGCCATGAATTACATTTTGTCTATAGCTGCTTTTGCACTACAATGGTAGAGTTGTGTCGTTGTGACAAAGAATATATGTGGCTCCATTTTGGTTCGCACTGCTACTCAGTGTATTACAAATCATAGTGAGTTTGAGTGCCATTCATATTACTGCATACAACATTTTATTTATTTTTATTACCAATGCATAACCATCATGTCAGAACAAGAAAATAAGAGAAAAATGAACTTTGATTGTCTTGCTTTTATGGCACAGTGGAGTGTGGATTATTTTATTTAAATAGATGACAAAATACATATTTATTATGTAATGACACTATAGCTATGCTAAAAGAAAAGAATATATCTCCACATAACCAGACTAATCACTTATCACAATATTCCTGACTCACAAGAAGACAACAGTCATAAATATTAGAAGGCTTAAAATGGAATTTCTCAGTATAGGAGAGTTTTCTCACAAAACAAAAAGGACAGTGAGACTTCAACCAATGTACATTTCCGAATGGATCATTTGTTAGCCAAGTATGCCCTTACAAGACTGTGACACTCTAAGCAGGGCTATCAAAATGTCCACCCACACAATACCTGCCTTAATGAAAAGCTCAGTACCAGTTTCAGGCAATTTAAAAACCTTAGCCTTTATTATATTGATATTAAGTAGAGTTATTATTCTATTATGATCCCTTTTGAAATAAGCTTTTACACATTTCTAATGCTTTCCTCAGAGCAGCTCATATAAATTAATGATTTTTTAAAAAAATTCTTTCATTTCAATTTAATCTATTAACACTTTAGATCTCATTCTCAGGGAAAAATTACTTTATTGCATGTAAAGTAATTGCAAATAGAATATAGTTTACAATTTTCTTCCAAATTAAGCTTGAGCCTGGATAAAAATATTTTAAGTGCCCAACAATATTTAGATGTTATTTGCCATGTTTCTGTTTTCATAGGAAGAGATTACATGTTTAATAAAAAATGCATCTCTAAAAGGATAATCTGACTTTGTAAAATTATAAATTCTAATTTTCAGTCAAAACAACCCTGAACGTGAACTTATCAGAATCTTGTCTGAGTGACTACAACCCCCTCCCCCAACCTTAAAAAACACACCACCAGCCCCACTCTCCACCAGTTTAGCCAAACCAAAGGAAACGAGAAGCAGGAACATAGCTACACAGGTCAGAGCCAAATATTAAGAGTAAAAATAGTATCTTGAGCTTTCAGAACCACAAATTTTCAAAGTGAGTCAGAAGACAGAGTAGCAACTCCATTTTCAAACAGAAGTAACTACATTTTTCTAATCAACTGCCATATTATGGAGCATAAACTGCAGGAAATGATGGATTAATGTCATTTTATGTATCGGAGAAGCAGGAGGAAGTATCAGTGGTGTGCTTTATTTGATGAGTCAATCTTGATAAACATATTCAGTAAACATCTTCCACTTATGTCCTTTAATGCAGTACAATGCTTTTTAAAAAAATATTCAACTTGTGTGTACATCAACCAGAAAATGTTCTATATAAAAACTGTATTTTGCTTGGGTTTTGAGATGAATGTTTCATAAGATATCTGTATATGTATTAAAATTATTTAAATACAAGGAAAAAGAACTTGTTTGCTGTTGGTGATGAAGTCATGTTTAATTATAGTAGCCAAAAAAAATGTGCCAAGGGTAAACAAACTTGTTCAATGCCATTAGTCTTCAGGTGAGAACAGTTGCTTGAAGAGTTGGGGACACTGGGAGCAACATAGATGGTCAATGAAAAAATGACAGAAGATTAATGTCACCCATATGTGGAGTAGGAAACTTTCCTCCTCACCACAAACACACCAATTCAGGAACAATTCACAGGAAAATTCCCTTTGTGGGAAATTCAGCAACTAATTGAAGGGCTCCTGCACCCTGGGTGAATGCAAAATCAGATCCATTGAAGCTGGTAAGGATATTCAGGACAGCTGTTTGCCAAAATTTGTACCCCCAATGCAACACCATGCAATTGGGAAAAGAGTCCCAGTTCTCAGCTTCTCCCAGAGGAGGTTTGGGCATCCAGTACCCCACCTTTGGTGAGGGCTACCCAAAGGACTGGTTTCTATCTTCTCTGTCTTAAAGTGCTAATGGTGTGGAATTATCTAGCCACCTGGGGGAGAACAGAGATGGTGGCTTAGATTGATTGAACAGAGATGGTAGCCACTATAGCTTTTCTCCCTAGCTCAGAGCACAGAGCCGGCAAACAAAATCCCTACCTTTCAGCTTCTCCCTGGGGATGGAAAGAGTTGGTACATACATTAAACTTTCCAGGGGTTTTCCAAAGGATTGGCTGAAATCCCAAAGAATTCAGTCTCACTCATCCTGGTGCACTCACAAGACCTGGCAAACCCTAGACACCTGGGGCTACAATAAATACACAAGCAAATGAGTTGAACAAGCAATAGGTTTAAGAGGCTTTAGAATCTCTGCCCGGACTTATTGGTGGGGATCTTCCATATGAGGCCAACTCTTTGTGAAGACTGAGAGAGAAGGCTGCTTTATCTGATGCAAAGACACTAATGCATAGAGTCAAGTAAGATTAAAAAAAAAAAAAAAGGAAAATATGTTCAAAACTAGATAACAGGAAAATCTGCAGAAATTGACTCTAATAAAACAAAGATACACAATTTACCTGAAAGAGAATTTAAAATAACTATTATAAAGATGCTTACTGAGGATAGGAGAACACTGCATGAACAAAATGAGAATTTCAGCAAAGAGATAGAAAATATTTTAGAAGTACCAAACAAATCATGGAGTTGAAGAATAAAATAACTAAATTGAAAACTTCACTAGAGGGTTTCAACAACATACTAGATCAAGCTGAAGAAAGAATCGGTGAACTTATGGACAGGCCATTGGAACTTGCTGAGTCAGAAGAACAAAGAGGATACCATAATGAAAGAGAATAAAGAAAGCTTAAAGGACTTATGAGACACCATCAAATGGATCAATATATGTATTATGAGAATTCCAGAAGGAGAAGAGAGAAGGAAAGAACCAGAAGTCTTATTCAAAGAAATAATAGCTAAAAGCTCCCAATTCGGAAAAGGAAATGTGCAATCCAGGGACCCCCAAAAAGGAAAACTTAAAGGTATCAACACTAAGACACCTTGTAATCAAATTGTCAAAAGTCAATCACAAAGAGAAAAAGCAACAAGGGAAAAGTTACTTGTCAGGTACAAGGGAAGTTTCATAAGAGTATAAGTAGATTTTTCTTCAGAAACTTTGCAGATGAGAAGGAAATGAGATGATAGATTCACAGTGCTGGAAAAAAAAAGCCAACCAGAAAAACTAGACCCAATGAAACTATCCTTCAATCATGAAAGAGAGATAAAGTCTTTTCCAGACAAACAAAAACTAAGGAAGTTCATCACCACCAGACCTCCCTACAAGAAATGCTAAGGGAACGTCCTCTACATGAAATGAAAGGACACTAAACAAGAACAAGATATCATAAGAGAGTATAAAAAGTATTGGTAAAGACAAATATATAGACAAATGCAGGACTGTAATACTGCAATAGTGGTAGGTAAACCACTTTTAATTCAAGTAAAGTTAAAAGACAAAGTAGCAAAATACTTTCAATAACTAAAATACTTTTAATAAGTAAAACTATGTTAATAGATACACAATATAAAGAAATGTTGACTGTGATGACAATAACAAAATGTGTATGACAAGGAGAATAAAAAGTGGCATGTTTTTGTATGTCATTGAACTTAAGTTGTTATCAGAAAAAAATAGACTGTCATTACTATAAGGTATTGTATAAGCCCCATGGTATCTAATAGGAAAATACCTAAGAAAGGTATCAAAGATTCCCAATTACTATAAGGTATTATATAGACCCATGGTATCTAATAGGAAAATACCTAAGAAAGGTATCAAAGATTCCCAACAAAAAAATCAACAAAACATAAAAAATGACAGTGAGAGAGGAAAAAAATGCACAAAATAATTACAAGGCTATCAGAAAACAGTACATGACAATAATAAATCCTTCTCTATCAATAATTACTTTAAGATTAAATAAATTAAACTTCCCAATCAAAGACATAGGGTGGTTGAATTGATTAAATGTATAACCCAATTATGTGCTGTTAACAAGAGACTCCCTTTAGAATTTAGGTCATACATAGGCTCAATGTGAAAGAATGGGAAAAAAAATTGCATGAAAATGTTAAAGAAAAACGAGCAAGAGTGACTATACTTATACCAGATAAAATAGACTGTAAGTCAAAACTATCTCAAAAGACTCAGAAATACATAATGATAAAAGGATCAACTCACCAGGACTATATAACAATTATAAGTAGTTACGCACCCAACAATTAGGACCTAAACATATAAAGCAAACATTGACAAAACTGAAGAGAGAAATAGGCAGCAATACAATAATAGTAGGAGATTTCAGTACCTCACTTTCAATGATGATTAAAACATATTACCCATTACCCATGGGCAAAACAGACCAGAAGGAAATAAAGGACTTGAACAACCTTATAGAAAAAAATGGGCCCAATAGACATGAACATTTCACTCAATGGCAGCATAATACACATTCTTTTCAAGTGCAGCCGAATATTCTCCAGAATAGATCACATATTAAGCCAAAAAGTATGTTTTAAAAATTTAAAGTGATCAAAATTATACCAACTATTATTTCTGACTACAGTGGAATGTGAAACTAGAAATCTATAGTCATGGGAAAACTGAAAAATTTATAAATATGTGGACATTAAACAAAACACTCTTGAACAACTAATGGGTCAAAAAGAATTCAAAAGACACATTAGAAAATATCTTGAGAGACATGAAGATGAAAACATAATATACCAAAAATTATGGGATACAGCCAAAGTAGTATTAAAAGATAAATTTATAATGATAAAAGTCTATATGAAAAAAGAGGAAAGATCTCAAATTTGCAACCTAATTATATATTTGAAGGGACTAGAAAAAAAAAACGACACACTAGACCCAAAGTTAGCTGATAGAAAAAAATAGCAAAGATCAGAGCAGAAATAAAACAAAATAGATAATAGAAAACAATAGGAAAAATCAATGAAATTGAGATTTTTTAAAAGATGAAATTGAAAAACCTTTGGCCTGACTTAATAAGAAAAAAGAGAAGATTCAAATAAATATGAATCATATATGAAAGAGGAGGTATTAAAACTAATATCACATAAGTTGAAAAGTTTGTAAGTATCTATGATAAAAAATTATATGCTAAGAAACTATGACCTTAAAAATGGATAAATTCCTAGGAACATAAAATCTACCAAATATGAATCATGAAGATATAGAAAATCTGGACAGACCAATAACAAGCAAGAAAACTAAATCAGTAATAAAAGACCTCTAAATAAAGAAAATCCCAGGAACAGATTGCTTCACTGGTGAATTTTACCAAATATTTAAAGAAGATTTATGTCAAACTATTTTTATCTTGAAGAAGAGGAAGTACCTCCAAACTCATTGTATGATGCCAGCATTACCCTGATACCAAAGCCAGACAAGGACACTGCAAGATAAGAACATTACATAATAATATCTCTAATGAACATAGATGCAAAAAGTCCTAACAACAAAGAAAACCTAGCAAGCTGAATTCAACAGTACATTAAAAGGTCATATGACATTTATTAAAGGAAGCAATTGATTCATTCCTGGGCTGGGGTTCAATATATACAAATCAATAAATGTGATATTCCACATTCACAGAGTAAGGAACAAAATATATATGATTATTTAACATCCTTTCATGATAAAAGCTTTCAACAAATTCGCTATAGAAGGGGTGTAGCTCAACACAATAAAGGCCATATATGACAAGCCCACAGTTTACATCATAATGATGAAAAGTTGAAAACTCTTCCTCTAAGATCAGGAACAAGGCAAGGATGCCTACTCTTGCTACTTCCATTCACCATAGTACTGGAAGTCCTAGGAAGAGCAATTAGGCAAGAAAATTTTTCATGTGCAGATGAGAAAAAATGTACATTCTGTGGTCGTTGAATGGAATGGTCAGTAGATATCTATTAGGTCCATTTGGTCAAGAGTGCAGTTTAAGTTCAGAGTTTCTTTGTTAGTTTTCTGCTTCAGTGATCTGTCTAGTGCTGTCATTGGGATGTTGAAGTCCTCCACTGTTATTGTATATCTATCTCCCTCTTTTCTGAGGTCTAGTAGCATTTGCTTTATAAATCTGGGTGCTCAGGTATTGGATATAAATATATTTAGGACAGTTAAATCTTCTTGTAGAATTGAACTCTTTGTCATTATATAATGCTATTCTTTCTTTCTTTCTTTCTTTTTTTTTTTTTTTTACTATTATTGGTATAAATTCTGTTTTATCTGATGTAAGAATAGCAACCCATGCTCTTTTTTGTTTTCCATTGTGTGATATTTCTTTCTCCACTCCTTTACTTTGAGCCTGTAGGTGTCCTTTCACATTAGATGGATCTCTTCTAGTCAGCAGATGTTGAGTCTTGTTTCTTAAATGTAATTTGCCAATCTATATCTTCATTTAGGTCATTTCTGTTCAAAGTCAATATTGACATGTGAAATTTTGTTCCAATCATAGTATTGTTAGCTAGTTGTTTTGTAGTCTCAGTGGTGTAATTGCTTTATAGGGTCTTTGAGTTTTGTACTTATATAAGCTTTTATGACAGGACAGTATTGTCATATATCATTTGATGACATAAAAGAGTATACTCTTTTCTGATCAAAGTTAACATTTTATGACATAAAAGAGTATACTAATTTCTGTTCAAGGTTAATAATGACATGTGAAGTTTTGTTCCAATCATAGTATTGTTAGCTAGTTGCTTTGTAGTCTCAGTAATATAATTGCTTTATAGGATCTTTGAATTTTGTACTTATATGAGCTTTTATGACCAGAGAGTATTGTCCTATATTCTTTTATGACATAAAAGAGTATACTCTTTTCTGTTCAAAGTTTATACTTCATGACATAAAGAGTATACTCATTTCTGTTCAAAGTTAATATTGACATGTGAAGTTTTGTTCCAATCATGGTATTGTTAGCTAGTTGCTTTGTAGTCTCAGTGGTATAATTGCTTTATATGATCTTTGAATTTTGTACTGATATGAGCTTTTATGACAGGAGAGTATTGTCCTATATTCTTTTATGACATAAAAGAGTATACTGTTTTATGACAACGAGTATTGTCCTTTCCCCCCATGTTTACGACACCTTTGAACATTTCTTATAGCAACAGTCTCGTGGTGATGAATTTTCTTAATATTTGCTTGTTTGAGAAATACTTTATTTCTCCTTTGCTTATGAAGCTTAGTTAGGCAGGATATACAATTTGGGGCTATAATTTTTTTTTCCTTAAGAAGGCTAAAAATAGGCCCCCTATCTCTTTTGGCTTATATAGTTTATGTTGAGAAACCCACTGCTAGTCTGATGGAATTTCCTTTATAGGTGACCTGACCCTTCTCTCTAACTCTCTTTAAGATTTTTTCTTTAGCATTGACCTTGGTTAGTCTGATGACTATATGCCTTGTTGATATTTGTCTTATATAGTATCTTGCAGGTGTTCTCTGAATTTATTTTATCTGGAAGTCTACTTCCCAGCAAGATCAGGGAAATTTTTCTGAATGATTCCTTTAAATGTGTTTTCCAAATTGCTTACTTTTCCTTCTTTCTCAGGAATACCTATAAGCTATAGGTTTGGTCAATTTACATAATCCCATCTTTCTCAAAGGCTTATTTTTAAAATGCTTTTCTATTTATTTTTGTCTGACTGGATTAATTTGAAAGAACAATGTTTTAGCTCCGAAATTCTTTCTTCTACTTGGTCTAGTCTTTTCTTAATGTTTTCAATTGTATTTGGAAATTACTTTTGTGAATTGTTTTATTTTCAGAAGTTCTATTTTTTATAAATATAGCTATGTTTTCTTTCATTTTCTGAGTTGTTCTTCTGGTTTCTTTTATTGGTTTTCAACATTCTCTTGGATATCACTGCATTTCTTTAGAATTCGTATCTTGAATTCTTTATCAGTCATTTTTTATTTTGTTTAGGATTCATTGCTAGAAAGCTAGCCAGATCCTTTGGAGGTGTTAAAACACTCTGTCTTTTTGTACCACTGGAGTTCTTGCACTGATTCCTTCTCATGCGAAGGAGTTGTTGCTTCTAAGTTTTGAATTTGCTATTGTTTGAATGGGACTTTAGCGTGTTTATTCTTTTTTCCCTTGAGGGTATGGCTGTGGTATATGTTGTGTGTGATTGTTTGGCTTCTTTTCTGGGGCTTTCACAGTGCCAAGACTCTGCATGGGCTCCTTGGTTATGGGTAGCCTTTATGTGGTGGCTTTCTCAAATGCTGCTTGTTGTAGACATGTATCAGGCATATGAGCCAACACACTATCTTCTGTGTAACTAGGAGAGCAGAGGTCTCAGGAAACTTATCTTGTACACTAGTACTATACCCTTCTGACAGTACGTTTTTTAATTTGGTGTTCCAATTCAGTCTCCAGTCAAGTAGATGGTGCTTAAGAGTAAGAATCCACTCACCCTCAGGCAGTCTAATGATGAATGAAGACACGGTCCTAATTGAGGTTAGTGTGGGGAGCTTGTGTTGGAGTGAACTGGTCTTGGTGGTAGAGGCAGGGGGCTGCATTAGCCCCTCATCCTGGTCAGGCAGGAATGTGGTCTGTTTTCCTATCACACATTTCTCTGTCACAGGGTTCATGATCTTCAGCACATAGACATTGTTCTTCGGCTCCCGGGCTAAAGTGTGACTGAGGTCTGCAGAATTGCCCCTCTGGCGGCTACCACCAAAATGGGCTCAGGGCAGAGACTCTTCCTACGGCCCAGAGCAAACAGCTCTTCAACTTGTCTGCCCTTCATTGCTGGGAAACTGCCATTCCGTGTAGGGATGGGGAGACAGGTCCCACCCTTCATGCATGCCTGGGTGGCATTGGCTCACTTTCAGTGAGGTGTAGCTGCCACGAAGAGTGCTGGAAAGGCTGTCTCCAAGTGCACTCACATCAGCCCTCAGCAGGAAAAGCCTCTGCTGCATCCGCAACAGTGCATAAGGGGAGCAGGAGATGACTCGCTCTCCTCGTCTGTTTCCAGCCACCACTGCCACCCCCTTCAGCCATTGGCTGTGTTTCCTTTTCCAAAGTGGGGCTTCGGCAGACTGTTCTCTGCCCTCCCATAGGAGTGGCCTGCACTGAGGGCTAGATTTCCATGGAACCTGCAGCTCCCCAGAGACCCGCCAGTCTCCTGCGGTTGCCAAAGTCAGAACGGGTTCTGAGGTATGTTTGCAGGGGATCTGGTAGTGTGGCAACACAAGGACTGAGGTTCCCTGGACAGGGCAGTGGCCCATAACGAGTGCACAACCAGTGTGGCACCTACTCTGTCAGTTAGGGCTTGAGGGGAATGTGGGAACACCAGCACGAGCTGGCCACCTGAGGCTCCCACCCCAGAGAGTTCCTAAATTGCCACCAACTGCATTGCCTGGGATTTCAAGGGCAGAGGGGTTCTGTGACAATTTGTCAGCCAGCAGTTTATCACAGGAGTGAGGGGCAGAGAAGCACCCCAACCTACCCTTTACATGGGACTCCGAGTTCCTCACGGGACAGTGTCTGCCAGACTTTTGCTACTTTCCTTGTCTGCACCCCAGTTTCTTCCTGTGGGCTCTCTGAAAGCTCATGGCTCTCTTCCTTCAGCTTTCCATTTGGATCATGACCATTCAGCTGTAACTTTGATCTTTCTATAAACTGATGTCTGACATCCCAAGTCAGTTATCTTGAAAAAAAAAAAAAAAAGCTACACTAAGGTTATAAAAATAAAAGTAATTGCACTGTGACGTTACAAAGCCTACTATATTACTAGGTGACAAGAAGTTTTCAGCCTCATTATAGTCTTATGGTACCACTATTTTATATGTGATCCATCATTTGACTGAAACGTCATTATGTATGACTGTATATAACAAATTGCCAATATAATTAGAAAGTGGATTCTACTTCTGAAAATCAATGTTGTCTTCACAGAGACAGAGGTGGGCTTTGAAGGATAAATAGGTGTTAAGAAGGCAAAGAAGGAGGGATCTGTTATATTCTGGAAATGGCAAATATGATGTGGCTAAAGCATTGGGATTGTGTCTCAGGGCATAAAATGTGACTGGATATAAAGTTTAAATCATTACATGAGGTAGGTCAAATTGTAGAGAATGAATTAATCCTTGAAGTCGCTCTATGAGATAAGGACATTATTATCTCCATTTCACAGATAAAGAAACTAAGGCACAAGGAAGACTTGTACATATTTATTGACTTTTTCATAACGATTTTTAAAAAGGTGAGAATATTCTATTATAAAGCAATAAGGAATTTGATATTTAGTACCCATATCACAATAGTTTTACAAATGTTTTCGCAAAAGTTTTAGAGTTAGAAAATTCCCATTGAACTAAGATTTATCCCCATAATTAGGAAAGCCACTCTCCCATTGGAGACTACTTTTATTATAGCCTCCTGTTCTCTTACTTTAAATTATCTTGTCTGCTGTACCACAAAATAAAAAGTCTTATAATTTCCTTATTTCAAATGTTTTTTCTTTGAAAAAGAAAGAACCATTTTTTTTCTGATATTATTGGTTGATTAATTTTTGTGCAACTTTGTAGTGTTGATATAGGATCAATGTCAACTGGTGGAGCAATTCTAAGGGTGTTTGCTCCATTAGTAATAACCAGTGGAGTTAATTAATTACACAGGGTTCATTTGAAATTGTAGGTTTTGCCTGTCAAACACTGGATATCTTAGGATGATAAATGTGCAGATGGACTAATACTGAATATTTCATTTCAGAAAATACAGCCAATAGTAAATTTCAGCCTTTTATTGAACTTTCTTTGACACATCTTATAATAAACTGTTCTATTTTTCAATGGGTATCCTAGGAATAAGAACTAAATAAGAGACAATTACTTTAAAGTCTTAAATAATAGAATTTACTTTTATGTGGGCAAAAGACACAAGTAGACACTTCTCAAAAGAAGACATACAAGCGGCCAACATAGGAAAAACAAAAAGCTCAACATCACTAATCATTAGAGAAATGCAAATCAAAACTTCAATAAGATATCATCTCACACCAGTCAGAATGGCTATTATTAAAACGTCAAGAAACAACAGATGCTGGTGAGGTTGTGGAGAAAAAGGATTCCTTTACACTATTGGTAGAAGTGTAAATTAGTTCAACCATTGTGGAAGACAGTGTGGCAATTCCTCAAAGACCTAGAGGCAGAAATACCATTTGACCCAACAATGCCATTATTGTGTATATACCCAGAGAAATATAAATCATTCTATTATAAAGATACATGCATGCATGTGTTCATTGTAGTGCTATTCACAATAGCAAAGACATGGCATCAACTTAAATACCCATCAGTGATAGACTGGCTAAAGAAAATGTGGCACATGTATACCCTGGAATACTATGCAGCCATAAAAAGGAACAAGATCATGTCTTTTGCAGGGACCTGGATGGAACTGGAAGCCATTACCCTCAGCAAACTAAAGCAGTAACAGAAAACCAAATACCACATATTCTCACTTATAAGTGGGAGTTGAATGAGAACACATGAACACATGAGAGGAAACAACACACACTGAAGCCTGTTAGAGGGTAGGAGGTGGGAGGAGGGAGCACTTCAGGAAGAAAAGCTGATGGATGCTGGGCTTAATACCTAGGTGATGGGTTGATATGTGCAGCAAACCACCATGGCACACATTTATCTATGCAACAAACCTGCACATCATGCCCTTGTACGTCTGAACTTCAAAATAAAAGTTGGAGATTAAAAAAAGAATTTACTTTTGTTCCAAAATTAACTCTCAGATATTCCATGTTTCATCATTTTATTGTCTCACATAATTTGTGTATGTGACTCACATCAGTTCATTGTGATATATAATTTATTTCTGACATTTTGTTTATTTGAAATGAGAGGTAACTGGGTAATTATCTACACTCTGCTTTACCATGTATTTTATTTCCAGGTAAATTTGAAAAATATAAAGTATTTTCCTATATTTGATCATGGCTTATTTGACAGTTTACAAGTACTTAAAGGCAGGTGTTTGCATGCGGATAATAACAAATAGCTAAGAAATCTTACAAAAGTGTAGTTTCATAATTTGGGGGTCTTAGTTAAACATTTTACATCTCTAGGTTGGGAACTCATATTGTTAATCTCCCTTCATAGTTCCTTATAACTAAACTCTGTTTAGTACGATTTTCTGCTTCTCAAAGGCATAATAACTCACTATTTGGAATATTTGCTCTTTAATATGACATATGACATGTTTTCTGTGGATAAGGAGAACTGTGTATTTGTGTGCATATGTATATATAATGTTTTCAACCAATCACTATTTCAGAGAAAAAAATAGATGAAAAGAAACTTGTTTTCATTACATTAAATACAATCCTATACATATTAAGAGGAAGTTTTATAGCAAGAATTTGTTCCTTTAATCATTATTTTTCTTGAAAATTATTTAATACTTTTAAGACAAGCCACAAATGACCAAAGTCTCTTAATATTAACCACATAGATTTATATTAACACTATATTTTTGTTTTGAATTTTCTAGACATCTGAGACTTAAATATGTTCTTATTTAGTTAAAGAGTTTAATAGTATGGGAGTAGTACTATGAAGGTGACATTGTGAAGGAGATCAACTTAGTTTACTTTTTGACTGAATTCTTAAATCTCTATTTCAGCTGTCTTCCTCCTAGAACTATAGTTTAAAACTCCTCAGCTGCATACAGTACATAGCCTTCACAGGTTATCTCCTTTCTATCAAGTCCTCTCACAATATAAACAGGTGTAGCTACCAGTCAGTTAGGACATGTCTCAAGAAATTATTAGCACTCACCAATATTAATTCAGTGCTAATAGGGTACTGAGCCAAACACGGAGGGCACTGAGCCAAATTTCCATTTCACATTCTTCATTCTCCAAGGAGGTTTAGATACTGGTGCTGCCAATAGGGTGACTGAGCTCTAGAACCCATTGGGAAAAATAAATTACTGTGGCCACTTTGCACATAAATGTTTAAATTTAAAATAGCAATTGACATAAATTCTGATAATAATTTAATAATATTTCAATTATTAAATAATAATTGAAAGTGATGATGTTCTTGGTTTGGGGGATAATACCCATAATCTTAGCAGTACCAGAATCATTGCAACCCTAATAGGATTAATTACATTTTGGAATATCAGTATTCTGAGATTACTATTTTGAATGTTCTCTTTTATATTTTCTCCAAGTAAACTTTTTGCTTCCTCATTGTTTTTTAGAAATTATATTATTTGTTTAAATTGACAGATAAAATTTTATGTATTTATTGTATACAACATGATGCTTTGAAATATATATATATATATATGCATTGTAGAATACTTAAATTTAGCTAATAAACATATGCCTTACCTCACATAGTTATTATTTTTGTAGTGAGAATACTTATCCACTCTCACTATTTTTCAGGAATACAATATGTTATTAACTATTGTCACTATGCTATACAATAGATCTCTTGAACTTATTTCTGCTGTCAAACTAGAATTTTATATCCTTTGACTAGCATTACCCCAGCCCCTTCCTCAGCCCCCCAAGTGCCCCAGCCCCTAGTGGCCATCATTCTACTCTCTAGTTCTACGTGTTTCCCTCCCCATTCTATCTTCCCTCTTCCTCACTACCTAGTCATTCCTAGTGCCCACAGTGTGTTACAACTGCTGAAAGCATGGTGAAAAATATGTTTTCTTCCCTTCTCTCTCTCTTCTTAATGCGTTTCAGGTGGGAAGATAATAAAAGAAACCAAAATGATTGAAATCATTATTAGCAGAAAGTAAAATTTTAATTTCCTGCTGGTACAATAAGCTTTTGTCTGGTCTCTGGGGCAGGAAGATTATTAATATTCTTTTTTGCCACTTTCAAACTGCTTCTAAATGCCTCAGGTACATTTGTAATACAAAAATATGGCAGCCTTATTAGCAAAATGATTTCTAATTTTGAGCTAAATTATATAAGATTATGCCTGTTTTTCTGTTGCATAATTCAATTTGTTTCCTGTAATGATAATTGCCATGATTGACTTAGAGGACGATATAGCATTAAAAATATTTTATGACATCACAGTGATTAATCCAAAACTATCAGCATCAATAAAGTTAATAATATTGTTCATGAAAACAAAGGTCATGTTTATGAAATTGAAACATTGTTTATATGTGGGTGGCCTATTTTTCTCATGCTACTGCACTAATTTTCTCTTAGAGTTTATAAATATGAATCCTAAATATTAAAGTAGTGCTATTTATTGCCAACTCTAGTGGTCTTCTGTCCTCAGCCTTTTTGAATTCACAAAATTCCTGTAAACTGTAGACTATTTTCCCCAACTTACAAATAAAGAAATTGAAGTTCAAAAAAGTAACTTGCCAATAAATAGGTTCTAGAGATCTACTATACAGCATAGTGCCTATAGCTAACAATACTGTATTGTATACTTAAAGTATTCCAAGAGGGTGAATCTTATGTTATATTCTTACCACGCACATACAAATAATAATAATAATAGTAAAGGCATTAGGAAGCTTTGGGATGTGATAGATATATTTCCACGTATAAGTGCTATAAGAGTTCACATGGGTATAATTCAAGTGCCCCAGATATGTCCTGTGGCCCTTCTGTATTGAATATACATAAGGTAGACACACTGAAGAAGATGGATATATGAAAAAGTCTAATATGCTAGCCTAATTAAGGTAAATTGGGTATAGAACATTGTCAACAAGAAAAGGAATATTAGGTTGTTTCGTCTCTATGTTTACACCAGGCATGAGGCAGCAACGTTCTAATAATCCTCCTGCTCTTCCCCCTTGCCTCCTCAATAGCCTTAATTGTAGCATTTGCCAATATCTGTGGTTAAATATTTTCTCTATGGCCAATTTTATACCACTGAGGTGTTTTCACTGAACATAAAGTGAGGAAGAGATGCACGTAACTGGCACAGGTGAGCTGTGGTAAGCCAGCTCTAGCATACCACTGCTGCCAGGTTATCTATGGTAGAGTGTAAGCCATAGTTTTCATCAAAAGTGTCCTGTAAAAAAAATCATTGAAAAATGAGAAATACAGTTTCAATTGTGTCAATATAAGTCAATTTTTATTGAAATGAACATTGAAGGAGGTACATTTTTTTTAACTTCCTGACTAAAACAGATGAAGTATGTTAATATATGTCCCTGCGCCCTCTGTGTTCTTGTGCCTCCCTTCACAAAGCATGCTGTTTTTCTGTACCTGCCAATACATATCTTGTCTTCCTTACAGACTTCTCTCCTCTGTTTTTGACTATTTCTGCTTACTCTAGCTTAAAATGCTGTGGAAAAGGCTTTAGATTTGGTGTCATTCATTTATTTATTCAAAAAACACTTATTGAGCTGTTAATATGCCAGGTACTGAGAATGTAAACATAGTTAGACAGACCATGCAACAGCCTATCATAGGCATTATACACTTGGTTGTATAATTTTATTGAATTGAAATTTCAAAAAGTTTTATAAGGAAGCAAAAGGTGTTAAGAATGTATACTGGCAGTTATAAGTGATAAATTTAGATTTGGTAGATCTGATTTTGAACTTTGATTCAGTCTCTGATTGTATGGCTTTGGGGGAATTGCTCTTTGTTTTTTAACTTGAGGGATGATTGACATGTAAAAATCTGTACATATTTAATGTATACAACTCAATGAGTTTGGAATATACACCCATGAGATCATTACTAGCCTCAAAGCCACAGATATATCTATTACCTCCCAAAACTTCCTAATGCCTTTATTATTATTGTTGTTGTTATTTTTGTGTGTGTGTGTGTGTGTGTTAAGAATACAACATAAAATTCACCCTCTTGGAAGATTTTAAGTATACAATACAATATTGTTAGCTATAGGCACTATGCTGTATAGTAGATCTCTAGAACCTATCTGTCGGCAAGTTACTTTTTTGAACCTCAATTTAATTATTTGTAAGTTGGGGAAAATCATCCACAGTTTGCAGGGATTTTGTGAAGATTAAATGAGAAAATATAAATAAAACAGATAGCATAGTAGATGGTACATTGTAGATTTTCTATAAAGGCTAGTTTCTTTTTTTAAACTCTAAACTCTTATAGCTATCTTAAGTGCCAAATGAATCGGCATTTATTTATATTCTGCCTCGGGTTTTGTTTGCCTTCTCTAGTATCCTCAGCTTGTACCTTTATGCAGGTTCTTACGCATAGTTTGTTGTTCCTATCAACATTGATCACAATATAGTATCAATACTTTTTGATTCCTGATTCTTAATTTGCCTGCCCGTTGAGATATTGGTCATAAGTCAACATCTTCCCATTATTTTCCATTTTGAATCACTTTCCTGGTACTTTCAGTTTTGTATTTTATATCCTGTCCATCTGTCTTTTATAATTTTTAATTTTTTCTTCCAAATAAATTTTAGCACTCAGCTATTGCTGTGTCACAATCCATTTCCAAACTCAGTGGCTTCAAACAGCAACAATTTTATTTAGGTCATAATTCTGTAGGTTGTGAATTTGAGCTGGACTCAGCTAGTTAGTTCTTCTAATGTGAGTCAGCTGGCGCCTGCTTCTACAATCAGCTGATGATTTCACAACTGAGGCTGGCTGGTTTGTGAAGTCCTCAGCCGGATGACCGCCAGCTAGGGCTTCTCTCTCCATGGTCTCTGATCATCGAGCCGGCTAGGCTGAGCGTATTTACATGGTGGTATAAGTTCCAGAAGCAACAGCGGGTAAGAAGCTATGCATAAGAACTCTTCAAACCTCTGTTTGTGTCACATTTGCTAATGCCCCATTGATCCAGATTCAAGGGTTGGAGGAATATATTCCAACTCTTGATGGAAGAAGCTGCTAAAATATTGTGACCATTTAAAAATAATCTACCACATTATCTATGTATTTTTCATTTGTAAACATCTATACAGAAATGCCAAGTGTTTTTATCTTTGCTTTCAGATATTTTAATTGTTTCACAGTTGAATTTCATAAACTTTCCTCATGGAAATCTGTTTTTCTCCTCAGCAACTCCTCAGTTTTTCCAGGCAAGCCTTTCTGTTCTTAATTACTGTAATTTTCAGAATGAGCTACTTTCTACATGTGCACATGTCTTTTAAATTAATATAATACAAAACTAAATCTGGAAAATTTTAGTTTTACATTTTTTGTTCATTTCCTAACCTATTTCCCTGAAGCAAAGTGACAGGGCTGTTCAGAATTTATAATTTAATTAAGATGAGATTGGGGACGTAAGGAAGTACCACTTTCTCTTTTGCATTCATTTTTTAAGGATCTCAGGACATATGTTGATCTATTTTCTCTCTCTTCCTTGCAAATTAAAACAACAAAATGTTTTAAAATAAATGTTTTAAAATAATAAAATTTATTTGGAAGATAAAAGCTGATTATAAAAATGTATGCTCTATCTCATCTCGCCTTTTCTTCCCTGCTCTAATACGAATTTCACATTATCCCCTCAATTGCTCTTCTATTTTTGCTCACATTATCTCCTTTTTCTAAACTTTTCATTCCTCTGCTGATGTAAAACCTGTTTATTGTTTAAGAGCAACTCAAGTCCTACATCCTCCATGAAATTTTCACTGATTGCCCAGGTTATCCTTGATTTTACTCTATTGTGAACTCCCACAGCATTTAATGGCTAGTACCACACAGTAACATTTGCTTCATTACATGTTGGTATTGTTTAATGCTTTTAATGTGTATTTTTAATTTGTATTATTTGCTGCTGTTTTCATTGCTGGGCTTGATTCATTAGCCACTTTTTTTTTTTTTTTTTTTTTTTTTTTACTGATTTGCACTCCTGGCTGTCTAAGTGTGTAAATTTCCAGGATTAAGCTGTTTTATAATATACCAAAATTGGGAGTTCTCATGTCATTTTTTTAAAGAAAACACATATTAGGTTTCATTCACTTATTCAAGATACATTTAATGCTTATTATGTGTCAAGATTAAAAATGAACACTATCTCAAGATACCAAGTTAATTTAGTTGCTATATTTTGCTCAAGACAGTGTTATAAACTTGTAAGAAACAGTGTTTTTGAAAATGTACCACAGTACCTTCTAAACTAGTAAATCTCAGTTAGTGGCCCTTTTGATGAGCAACTTTAGGACTTTCAAGATTTCTAATTTATATCTAGAATAGTCATAGACATGAAGCCTTTTGTTTTATAATGATTACAAATACCTTCCCAGGGTCAAGTGACTATGACCAGCACTAGTTTAACACTGTCTTTTCTTTTAGCAAAACAACACAAAGAACAATGTTGCAGTAGCCTAATAATACCTCTTTGCTATAAATGCACACTCATTCCCATCCTCTCAGTCTCTTTGTTTCTCTATTACTCTCCCTTAGTAGAAATTTTCCATTGGACTTCGAGTGCTTTGATGTATTATGATCAATGATGACTTGTGTTTTCTGACTTTGTTAGAGTCTCCATGGAATTAAAGATTATATGCTTATTCAGCTTAATGTACTTGACCTTTTCGTATGATTGACACATCTAAATTTCTGTAGCAACTCAATCATTATGCAACAGCTGTGTTATATTCATTTCATGTAAAAAACAAAAACAAAAGACATACCGTTCTCTTCAAGAGTAGATACCTTGACCCCTTCCCTCCCAGCTAAATGAAGGAGAATAGTTTATCAACAACATTATTAATCAGTTTCCAAATGTATCTCTTTCCTCACTGCATTTTGTAAACATTCAGTATACTGTGACCATAGTCACATCAAGAATCATTTCAATACTGGTCTTTATTATATAATTAAAATATTCAATAATTCTGAGTCTGTTGAACATCATAATATACACACAACTGAAGTGTCAAACATCTGGGATTTGTTAGCAACATTTGTGCTCAGAAAATAATATATACAAACCTTTGATTTTCTTAATGATGAAACTCTATTTTGTCTGAATTGACATATGTATCTTTAAGTTAAAGAGAGAAAAGACCTTGACATTTTTCTGTGACTTTTCCATATCAATAGCTGTGTTCTACCTGCATTTATTTTTCTCAGAATTCATTATGAATTCTGTATAGGCCTTTGGAAGGCCTAGACAGGCTTTCTAACAGAGATTCTATAGGCAAAAGTTTTGGTTAACTGTTTTGGTTAAGTGTTAGTTGAAGAAGGCATTCTAGATAAGGTTTTACAAGACAAAAGAAAATAATCAACTTATTTTTAGTTCTGAGCCTGAATTATGGAAATGGTACTAACTGCAGATAAATTCTGAATAAATTCTAGCATTCTGTGCTTATCTAAAAAAATCTTATATTTTAATGATACTGTTCCATGCTCACTAATGTTTTCAAAACATATTCATATCTAAATGGTTTTGTATTTTTATTAAATTTTGGATTTTAGCATTATATAAAGTTAATTTTGTTGACTATTTTATTAATTTAAGAAATGTCTTCCTTTAATTAATTTTTTGGGCTTTATTTAGAAAATAAAAATTATTCTTTATATATTCTTGAAAAGTAAATCAGATTGGGATTAATAATTGTCAAGTCATTTTAGAACAATGATATCTATCATTAAATTTCTCGAATTTTTTGCCTTCTCAACTGATAGCTATCAGGGTAAAAAATTCAATTATGGATATTGGAAAAATTTATGGTAATATTAATCTGAAATGTTATTTCTGTACTATTCTTTACAGGACCTGAGGGGATTCTCTAGTTCTTTAGGCCAGTGTTATAATGTTAGGATTTAGAAAAGATGGTAATATAGAGAGAAACAGGAAGCAAATGAAATGGGACAGGAAAATATCATTCTGTCTTTTTTCTTTTTTTTCGAGACGGAGTCTCGCTCTGTCGCCCAGGCTGGAGTGCAGTGGCCGGATCTCAGCTCACTGCAAGCTCCGCCTCCCGGGCTTACGCCAGTCTCCTGCCTCAGCCTGCCAAGTAGCTGGGACTACAGGCACCCGGCACCTCGCCCGGCTAGTTTTTTGTATTTTTTAGTAGAGACGGGGTTTCACCGTGTTAGCCAGGATGGTCTCGATCTCGTGACCTCGTGATCTGCCCGTCTCGGCCTCCCAAAGTGCTGGGATTACAGGCTTGAGCCACCGCACCAGGCCTCATTCTGTCTTCTTATTCCTTCCTCTAAGTCACTAGCATTGTGAAGGGAAAAGGGAACTAACATGTACTATTGTCTACCATGTAACAGGCATCGTCTTTCATATTTTATATTTATTATATTAGCTCATGTAATCTTTGTAGAAAATCTCCTAAATCTATTAGTAAGTCTTTAATATCTATGTTTGTTTATTTTTTCCTGAAAGCAAATGAGATTTTTGGATCAAGACAGACAATTATTATTGCTTATAGCAATAACCACCTTGGAAGGAAGGCACACAGTTACGTACACAGGAGGGGAGCCCTGAAATTACGAATCTGGGAATTTACATAGGAATTACTATATAAACTCTTTATATAGGAATTACTGTATAAACTCTTTATATAGTAAATGGTCTTCTCCTGTCTTCTTTTCTGGAAGAGGAAGAGAAACCTTATCTCCCTTATATAAAATAAGCAAATCTTCAGGGGAGAGAATGAGAAGGTCCCAGTTTAAACCCTTTGAAATGTAAACCAGTAGGTGTAGGATTTTGTTCTCCTTTGAAATGTGAACACAGAGCTATAGAAAATAAATGTCTGCGTATCTCTGAAGGTCTCTGTCTATTCAGTGCACATTTAATCCAGATTTCAGTCTGTCTTGCTTTATAAGTCCCTAACCATGCAGAAGCATGAAAACGTTTTCTCCATAGTTCCACAATCATGAATTTTAGCAGTTTTAGAGTACTGTTGCTATAAAATTGTGGCTATCAGCTTGTTTCCATTCCTTTCATAAAGTGTTTAGTAGCATAATGCATTATTAGGTCTACTATCTATCTATTGTACTTGAAAATCATCCTCTCTATGTAAAAGAACTATTTATTCAATGGATATTTATTGAGCACCAAAAACTGTCAAGCATTGTTCTAGGTATTTGGGATATATCAGTGGACAAATCAAAGATACCTGCCTTGCTTATATGGAGGAGTTGTAATTATTGCCAATGAAAAGCCTAGGATGAAATATCATTGGAAGATTAAAGTTTAAGGAACTGAAAGGCCAGAATATCACAAGAATCATCTATATGTGTTTCAAATCTTACAAATTAAGTCAGTACTAAAGAGAATGACAGTATACAAAGAACTCCAGTGGTTGAGTGGGAATTACCTGGACCTTAGTGGATAACAGCAACCATGAGGCAAAGTATGTAGTGAGTAATGTCGACCATGAGATTTAAATCTGAAGGATGTCAGGAAGGATATGGGGAAATGGTCTGAAAATGTCAGAATGGAGCAAAGAAATGCCACTTTGCTTATTCCACTCACCCAGCCGGAGGTCACAGGGACAAGACTGACACCTTTCCATGTTGCATAAGAACTGTGGGAGAGAAGCAGCCATCACTGAGAGATTGTAGGGGAGGCATTTTCCTCCAGAGAAAGACAGATTTATGTTTGAGCTAGGAAAGTAAGGGGAACACTTAGAAAATTGATTTTTGGCTCACTAGAAGGATTTCAACAGTTGGGAGAGAACAAAGGTAATTTTCACCAGCTTGTAACTTTACATGTATTAAATGTGTTACAAAACTAATGAAATGTACCGTCTTTTCTCTTGATTTATCTGATAATATAGAAATGGTGTCACCTGTAATCATTGTTACCATATTTCCTGAGGCCATTTTCTTATTCTCATATAATTTTCTACTTGTTTCTTCTTTATTTGTATTTTTTCTCCTTTTTTAATTTTGCTCTTTTTATCATTTCTGTCTCTTCATATCCTACTTACCTCTTCATCTTTTTTGCCCAGCTTCTCTCTTAATATTTTTTGTTCTTTACTATTTCTCTTATCATTCTATTTCAAAATTACACTGTCTGCTGTTTTCTCCAACCCCTGGCACCTCACTTTAGCTGTAGCTGGGACTGTGCAATATGCCATCACACAGGTAGTACTAATTTTGACAGGTAGCATCTCTACTTCAAACAAAGAAAGCTTTAACCAAAAAGGAATTACAGGAGAGAAGACAGTATTCTCCCCAGCTGATGCTAACATTGCCACCTACACTTTCGATACTTTCTTCAACAGTTAAGAGGTGGCAACTTATTACTTCCCCAAATTCTCTGTGCTCTGTTGATATGTTTTAAACTGGAAAGGAAGAGAAAGTAGTTTTGTTCATTAGCTGTGGGACTTAAAATGTGACTTAACTTTTTTGAACCTTTTGTTTCGTGAATGATAAAAAAAAAACTTTCTGAATGATATAGCTACTAATATTTTCATTTTATAGATAAAATGAAAGATAAAGTACTTTTTTTAAAGGTTGCATAAATATAAGTGACACAGACTGGATATGAATGTAAGCATTTGACTCAATCTCAGAAATCATGCTTTTAATGAATATTGTTTCTCACATAATATAACTTAATATTGTGGTCAATAAAATAATAAATAGGACCAGACACATATATATATACATTAATTCACTTCCTTTTATTTCCTTTTTCCAAAATTGAGCCTTATTGGTAAAGGGCTTTTTGTGCATTTTAATTGTCTATATTTACTCGAACCAATTATAATTTTTCACTTGCCTGCATGAATCCATAAAGGACAAAAACCTGAATATACAAACTATTTTTCAGCTTTCAGTTTGCCGGAGGATTGATCTATAATTATTTTTAGGATTATAAAAGATTTACATCCATTATTAAAATATATATAATATCGGATTTTTTTCAGCAATAGAGGAGTAACTAATTCTATAGTTTCATGCCAGTCTCACCTCTGATCCTTCTAGAATTTGGAGGTAATTTAACCCTGTGTGTAAAAAATAAATATTTTCTTTTTTGTGTTTTATTGAAAAAATCATGTAATTTAAGTACAAATATATCCACTAAAGTAGGCAAATTTATTTTAATAGAATTCAGTTATCCCTTTCAAAGAAACACTATCAGCCTAAGTGTTATACATTGAATATTTTAGAAATCTTACAATTTCAATTACATGTCTTCTGAAACTTATTATTGTAAGGCTTTGTTTTAGGCCTTCCTTGCTGTATTAGTTGACTGGGGCTGCCAGAAAAAAATACCACAGGCTGGGCAGCTTAAACTACAGAAATAAATTTTCTCACAGTTCTGGACGCTAGGACACCTAAGATCAAGATGGCTAGCCAGGCAAGTCTCATTCTGAAGATTTCTCTCGGCTTATAGGCGGTTACCATCTCCTTGCATCATTGTGTTACCTCTTTGTGTGCTTGGAGAGAGAGCAAGAGAGGTAGCTCTTTGGTGTTTCTTCTTTTAAGAACACTAATTGGATGGATCCAGCCCCACTCGTATGGCCTCATTTAACCTTAATTACCTCTATAAAGGCCCTATCTCTAAATACAGTCACATTTGGGGATGGGACTTTAAAATATAAACGTCAGGGGGACATAAGCCTTCATCCATAGTATTGCCATTGTAATATTTTGTATACTTTGGCACTTAAGAAAGTAAGTTTTTTTTAACCTAGTAATTTAATGTTTTCTTTAGAGGTTTTTTCCCTAATACAACACTCTCCTATATATAATCTACTTGGTGAT
Organism: Mandrillus leucophaeus; assembly: GCF_000951045.1. Classification (NCBI taxonomy): domain Eukaryota; kingdom Metazoa; phylum Chordata; class Mammalia; order Primates; family Cercopithecidae; genus Mandrillus; species Mandrillus leucophaeus. The sequence goes on along the minus strand of NW_012101753.1, from coordinate 135,145 downwards.
ACAAATATCCCTTTGTTTGCTTGTACTTTCGTTTCCTCATAAAGTAAATTTTTCTGTAGCTACTAGTGCTATGAATAGCTATGAATGTTAGCTTTCTTGGATAGGCTTTACCTTTTTTTTTTTTTTTTTTTTCCTGCCTCAGGTTTATTTGTACAAATAGCACAGGAGGACCCCAGCCCCATGCAGATGGCAGCCCAGAGGTGGGGGTGGGGGGTCGCACCAGTCCTTCTGTCCTCACGTTGGCAGACAGAGATACCTACTCTGTAGCCTTTGTAGTGGCCTGGGCACCTTTGGGAGCCTGAGCTGGAATTGAAGCTGGAGCTGCAGCCTGGGCCTTGGTTTGATCCTTGGCCTTGGCCTTGGCCTTTGGCCGGCACAGCCGGAGCCCCTTGGCAATGCGAGCACGAGCACGCTTCCCAAGCTTGGGGTGGGCAGTGTAGGCAAGTCGATCAAGCTTGCGGCTGACACCCTTTGGGATCTTGGGCTTAACCTCCTTGGGCTTTACGAGGGCCTTGACAGCCTCGGCACGTGCACTCATGGCCTTGGCATTGTTGGCCTGCATCTTCTTTAGGCCCTTCTTGCTGTGTTTCTTGGCAAAGCGCATGTTCCTCAGGAACTTGGGGTCCACCCCCTTAAGAGATTTGTATCTTTGTGATTGGGGTTTCTTGATACCATTTCTGTGCCATTTTCGGGACTGGTTGTGTGTGGTGTGGTTCTTGGACTTGGCCATGTCTGCACCTTTAGCCACGGCTCCCGAAGCGCCTAGAACTGGAAGAGAAAGGGGCTCAGGCTTTACCTTTTAGATCAATTTTAAGTTCATAAAAAAATTGCACAGACCGTTCAGACAATTCCCATATATTTCCTCTCCCTGCTGCACACAATTTCTCCTCTTATTAACATTTTACATTAGATCAGTACATTTGTTACAATTGATAAACCAACATTAATAGGTTATTATCAACCAAAGTCCATGGTTTACATTAGGGTTCGTTCTGTGTTATACAGTTCTATTGGTTTGGACAAATGTTTAATGACTTGTATCTACCATTACAGTATCAAGGATGGTTTAACTTCTCTAAAAATGCCCTGTGCTCCACTTGTTCATCCCTATACCTTCTCCCTGATGCCCTGACAACTGCTGATATTTTTACTGTCTCTATAGTTTTAACTTTTCCAGAATGTCATATAGTTGTAATAATATAGTATGTAGCTTTTAAAACTTCTTTCACTTAGCAATATGCATTAATCATTCTTTCATGTCTTTTTTTTTGTGGTTGATAGCTCATTTCTTTTTCCAGTAGTCCCACTTTATCTGTAGGGGATACATTCTAAGACCCCCAAAAGATGCCCGAAACCTCAGATAGTACTGAACCCTATGTATACTGGTTTTTTCCTACACATACATACCTGTGATAAAATTTAATTCATAAATTAGGCACAGTAAGAGATTAACAATAGCTAATAATAAAATTGAACAATTTTAACAATATGCCAGAGTCACAAGTCTTGTGCCTTGGGACTTTTATTAAGTATAATAAGTGGCCAATATCAAGTGTAACATATAGAAATAGAAGAACAGAAAAACCTCTGTGGGATTTGGCATTAACGTAGACCTTAGTGAAACCTGTTTTATTAGAGATAGTGATTTTTTAAAAACACTTAATTGTGAAGGGAAGGGAATTGATGAGATAACACAATTGTCTGAAGGTAGAGAGGAGATAAAACAATTTTTTTGTTTCTAATGAGAAGAGTATAATTAAGCATGGGGAATAGATACATAGAGATTATAAAGACAGTGATGATTACAAAATATTTAACCAAATAATTAGTGTTATACATGTTTGTGATAGAGCTATGGTACACTTATTTAAGTAAAATGCCAAAAGACAGCGCCAAGCTCCAAGCTTTATGTATCACAAACATCAAAAATGACTTGCTGAATTAAATTAAATTGAGTCTCCATTAACATGTAAATCATCATACTGTGCCCTGGAATAATTTAGAGTTTAATTTTTGTGTTTACTTCCATATGAAGGTCATCGAACACTATTTATTGGAGTACATGTGCCCTTGGGAGGAAGAAAAAGCCATCGACGTCACAGACATCGTGGTCATAAACACAGAAAGAGAGACAGAGAGAGAGATTCAGGATTAGATGATGGAAGGGAGTCACCTTCTTTTGGTAAGAATCCTTCTCCTTGTTTTTATTAAATTAATTATTGTAATATACTTGCTGGTACAATTATGATTAGGAGTAATACCTTATACTCATAAAATTGTTTATACTTTTTTAAAGTATGTTGGGCAGGTTGGAGAGAAGTGGGAGAGATAAAGCTTGATCTTTGTTTTTCTCTTATATATTTGCTTTGAGAAGCTGAGTATTAATGAAGATTTATGATATAGGAAATACAACTGAGCAAAGCTCAAAAATTCTTGTTAATTTGTACAAGTAATCATCATTACTCAAAGTGGTTTGAAAATCCAGGGGAAAATGCCTTAATTTAGTTCCCATTTGCACTTTTACTGATGGTGCCCAACTTTCAGTCTTAGGATGTTATATTAGTTCATTTTCACGCTGCTGATAAAGACATACCAGACTAGACAATTTACAAAAAAAAACAAAAGAGGTTTAATTGGACTTACAGTACCACGTGGCTAGGGAAACCTCACAATCATGGTGGAAGGCAAGGAGAAGCAAGTCACATCTTACGTGGATGGCAGCAGGCAAAGAGAGCTTGTGCAGGAAAACTCCACCTTATAATAACTATCAGATCTCATGAGACTTACTCACTATCACAAGAACAGCACAGGAAAGACCTGCCCTCATTATTCAGTTAACTCCCGCTGGGTCCCTCCCACAACATGTGGAAATTCAAGATGAGATTTGAGTGAGGACACAGCCAAACCATATCATTCTACCCTTGGCCCTTCTCAAATATCATGTCCTCACATTTCAAAACCAATCATGCCTTCCCAACAGTCCTCCAAGGTCTTAACTTGTTTCAGCATTAACTCATAAGTCCATAGTCCAAAGTATCATCTGAGATAAGGCAAGTCCCTTCCATCTGTGAGCCTGTAAAATCAAAAGCAAGCTAGTTACTTCCTAGATACAACTGAGGTAAAGGCATTGGATAAATACAAACATTCCAAATGGGAGATATTAGCAAAACAAAGGGGCTACAGGCACCATGCAAGTCCAAAATCCAGCAAGGCAATCAAATCTTAAAGCTCCAGGATGATCTCCTTTGACTCCATGTCTCACATGCAGGTCATGATGATTAAAGAAGTGGGTCCTCATGGTCTTGGGCAGCTCTGCCCTCGTGGCTTTGCAGGATATAGCCCCCGCTCCTGGCTGCTTTCATGGGCTGATGTTGAGTGTCTGTCACTTTTCCAGGCACACTATTCAAGCTGTCAGTGGATCTTCCATTCTGGAGTCTGGAGGACAGTGGCCCTTTTCTCACAGCTCCACTAGGTGGTGTCCCAGTAGGGACTCTGTGTGGGGGCTGTAACACCACATTTCCCTTCTGCACTGCCCTAGAAGAGATTCTCCATGAGGGCCCTGCCCCTGAAGCAAATTTCTGCCTGGGTATCCAGGCATTTCCATGCATCTAGGTGGAGGTTCCCAAACCCCAGTTCTTGACTTCTGTGCACCCACAGGCTCAACACCATATGGAAGCTGCCAAGGCTTGAGGCTTGCACCCTCTGAAGCCACAGCAGGAGCTCTACATTTGTCCCTTTCAGCCATGGCTGGAGCAGCTGAAAAGCAGGACACCAAGTCCCTAGGCTGCACACAGCATGGGTACCCTGTGCCTGATTGAGAAAACCACTTATTCTTCCTGGTCCTCTGGGTCTATGATGGGAGGGGCTGCCATAAAGACCTTTGACATGCCCTGGAGACATTTTCCTCCTTGTCTTGGGTATTAACATTTGAGTCCTCATTACTTATGCAAATTTCTGCATTTGGCTTGAATTTCTCCTCAGAAAATGGAATTTTCTTTTCTATTGCATTGTCAGGCTGCAAATTTTCTGAATTTTTAGCCTCTGCTTCCCTTATAAAACTGAATGCCTTTAACAGCACCCAAGTCACTTCTTGAATGCTTTGCTGCTTAGAAATTTCTTCTGCCAGATACCCTAAATCATCTCTCTCAAGTTCAAGTTTCACAAGTCTCTAGGGCAGGGGTAAAACACCACCAGTCTCTTTGCTAAAACATATAACAAGAGTCACCTTTGCTCCAGTTCCCAACAAGTTCCTCATCTTCACCTGAGACCACCTGAGACTGCCTGGACCTTATTGTTCATATCACTATCAAGCTTTTCATCAAAGCCAGTCAACAAGTCACTAAGAAGTTCCAAACTTTCCCACATTTTCCTGTCTTCTTCTGACCCCTCCAAACTGTTCCAACTTCTGCCTGTTATCCAGTTCCAAAGTCACTTCCACATTTTCAGGTATCTTTTCAGCAGCACCCCACTCTACTGGTATCAATTTACTATATTAGTATGTTTTCAGGCTGCTGATAAAAACATACCTGAGGCTAGGCAATTTACAAAAGAAAGAGGTTAAATTGGACTTACAGTTCCACATGGCTGGGGAAGCCTCACAATCATAGCAGAAAGCAAGGAGGAGCTAGTCACATCTTACGTGGATGGCAGCAGGTAAAGAGACCTTGTGCAGGAAAACTCCCCCTTATAATAACCATCAGATCTCATGAGACTTACTCACTATCATGAGAACAGCACAGGAAAGACCTGTCCCCATGATTCAATTACCTCCCACTAGGTCCCTCCCACAACACCTGGGAATTCAAGATGAGATTTGGGTGGGGACACAACCAAACCATATCAGATGTGAACCTTTTACTATTGTGAATGCTCTCTCTTTGGAAGTATATTCAGAATACCATAATAAGTGTTTTTGTAGTTGTTAAAAGGTTCTGAGTGCCATGAGAGCCCATGTACATGACATAACTGAGAACCTGGCTTTCAGTTCCTTGGCCATCCCCTCTCTTGTGACCTTCTCTGTCATTGCACTTGGTTCACCTTCTCATCCATATTCACTCCATCTCTGAAGTCATCAATTCATTTATCTTTCTTTCTGACCACAGCTTCACTCCTTTCTTGCTGTGCAGCTACTTAACCCCTCTACTTTTCTTCTATCCATAAGTTTGTCTTTATTTGTTTATCCTACTCTGATTGCATAGCATGCAGTTTTAGGAATACTTTAGCATTACTAGTATTCCATCAGTATTACTAGTAGTCTATTTAGTAATACTAGTATTTTAAATGTCTTAGGTTCTAAGTTTTAGTTTTATTCATGCCTTTACTGCCTCTTTTGTTTTCATTTTTAATAGGAAACAGCATTTTATTTAAAATATTTTTAATAGATTTCTTAAAGATGTAAATAATTGAATTAAACTTAGTTTATATTACTTGTATGAATTAATTTACATTTTGTTAACATTCATGAAAAATAATTTAGCTAGGTATGCAATTCCAAATTGACAGGTATTTTAACTCAGAACTTTGAACATAATATCTATTTATTTATCAATTTCATGAAGCTGTTAAGAAAGGAGGTAAAAATCTATTGTTGCACTATAGTTAATTTGGATTTTATATTTTTATGAGTTTAAATCATTTCCTTTATTTTGGTATTTAGCCTTACATTTATTATGATATTTTCAGGCACATATATATGCCTTTTATGCTTGTCTTGGTTGATATTTAATGAAAATGTGTATTAATAGTTCTTTAAAATGCTTAAACTTGTCCTATTTCTATTATTTTCTCTCCCATTTATTTAAATTTGTTTTTTCAAATATTCATTAGGCATATTCCTTTCAATTTGATTTTCAATTTATTTTGATCCATCTTTTATATTTTTTCCTTGTCCTGACATTGAAGTGTTTATTTTAGCTAATTCATTTATTCATATTTTAGCTCACAGTTTTTGCCTTGCTCATATCCCTCTACTTTCTTTAAACATTTTGACTACGTATGTCTTTCATTTCTTTTACTTTGGATATAGGGGGTACGTGTGCAGGTTTGTTACCTAAGTATGTTGTGTGATGCTGAGGTTTGGGATATGGATGGTCCTATCATCCAGGTAGTGAGCACAGAGTATACTTTTACAACCCTTGTTCCCCACCCTCCTTCCAAGCTCTGGTGATTCTCAGTGCCTATTGTTCCCATCTTAATGTCCATGAGTACCCAATGTTTAGCTCCTACTTATGAGTGAGAACATGCAGTATTTGGTTTTCTGTTCCTGAGTTAATTTTTTTAGGATAATGGCCTCCAGCTGCATTCATGTTACTGCAAAAGGATATGATGTCAATCTTTTTATGGCCACATAGTATTCCATGATATATATGTATCACATTTTCTTCATCCACTTTACCATAATGGAATCTAATTGATTCCATGTCTTTGCTATGGTGAATAGCACTGCAGTGAACATACAAGTGCATGCATCTTTTCGGTGGAATGATTCATTTTTCTTTGAGTATATTCCCAGTAATGGAATTGCTGGGTTGAATGGTAGTTCTGTTTTAAATTCTTTGAGATATCTCCAAACTGCTTTCCACAGTGGCTGAACCAATTTTTATTCCCACCGACAGTGTGTAAGCATTCCGTTTTCTCTGCAGCCTTGTCAGCATCTGTTATTTTTTGACTTTTTAATATTCACCATTCTGACTGGTGTGACATGGTATCTCATTGTGGTTTTGACTTGCATTTCATTTTTTCACAGCTTGTATGTTTTCTTTTCTTTTCCTTCTTTTCTGTTCATGTCCTTTGCCCATTTTTAATAGAATTATTATTATTTTTTGCTTGTTGATTTGTTTAAATTTTGCTTGTGGATTCTGGGTATCAGACATTTTTTGAATGCATAGTTTGCAAATATTTTCTCTCATTCTGTAAGTTCTCTAAAATAGTTTAGACTATTGAGATTTGCTGTGCAGAGGCTCTTTAGTTTAATTAGGTCCCACTTGTCAATTTTTGTTTTTGTTGCAAATGCTTTTGGAGACTTAGCCGTAAATTCTTTGTCAAGGTTAATGTTGGGATAGGTATTTCCTAAGCTTTCTTCTAGAATTATTATAACTTAAGGTCTTACATTTAACTCTTTAATCCAACTTGAGTTAATTTTTGTATATGGTGAAAAGTAGGGATCCAGTTTCATTCTTTTGCGTATGGCTTGATAACTATCCCAGCACCATTTATTTAATAGGGAGTCCTTTCTCTATTAGTTATTTTTGCTGACTTTGTTGAAGATCAGATGGTTGTAGGTGTTTAACTTTATTTCTGGGCTCTCTATTCTATTCCATTAGTGTATATGTCTGTTTTTGTACCAGTACAATGCTGCTTGGGTTAATGTAGCCGTAGAGTACAGTTTGAAGTCAGGTAATATGATGCCTCTGACTTTGTTCTTTTTGCTTAGAATTGCTTTGGCTATTTGGGTTCTTTTTCAATTCCATATTAATTTTAGAATAGTTTTTCTAATTCTGTGAAAAACAACATTGGTCTTTTGATAGAGATAGTATTGAATTCTGTAAATTGCTTTGGGCAGTATGGCCATTTTAATGATATTGATTCTTCCTATTCATGAGCGTGAAACATTTTTATGTTTACTTGTGTTGTCTCTGATTTCTTTCAGCAGTGGTTTGTAGTTCTCCTTGTAGAGATCTTTCACTTCTTTGGTTAGATGTATTACATTTTTTTGTGTGCATTATAAATGGGATTGAGTTTTTAACTTGGCTCTCTGATACAATGTTATTGCTGTATAGAAATACTATTGACTTTTGTAAGTTGATTTTGTATCCTGAAACTTTACTGAAATTGTCAATTCTAGTAACCTTTTGATGGAGTCTTTAGGGTTTTCTATTTATAGAATTATAATCATCAGCAAAGAGAGATAGTTTGACTTCCTCTCTTCCTATTTGAATGCTCTGACTAGGTCTTCCCATGCTATGTTAAATAGGAGGGAAGAGTAGGCATCACTTTCTTGTTCTTATTCTCAAGGGGAATAGTTAAAGCTTTTACCCATTTGGTATGATTTTAGCTGTGTGTTTTTCATAGATGGCTCTTATTGTTTTGAGGTATGTTTCTTCAATGACTAGCCTGTTCAGGGCATTTTATCATGAAGGGATTTGAGATTCTCTTGAAGGCCTTTTCTGTATCTATCGAGATAACCATATGGTTTTGATTTTGATTCTGTTTATGTGGTGAATCATATATATTGAATTGTGTATGTCAAACCAACCTTGCATCCCAGGAATGAAGCCTACTTTATCATAGTGAATTAGCTTTTTGATGTGCTGCTGAATTCAGTTTGCTAGTATTTTGTTGAGGATTTTGTGTCTATATTCATCAGGGATTTTAGCCTGAAGTTTTCTGTTTTTGTGTCTCCACCAGATTTTGGTATAAAGATGATGTTGGCATTGTATAATATGTTAGTGAGAAGCATCCCCTCATCCTCAATTTTTAAGAAGAGTTTTAGTGGGATAGGTACCAGTTCTTCTTTGTACGTCTAGTAGAATTCAGCTGTGAATCCATCTGGTTCAGGGCTTTTTTTGGTTGGTATGTTTTTAAAAATTACCGATTCAATTTCAGAACTTGTTATTGGCTTATTCATGTTTTCACGTTACTCCTTGTTCAATCTGGGATGGTTTTGTGTTTCCAGAAACTTATCCATTTCCTCTAGATTTTCTAATTTGTTTGCATAGAGGTGTTCATAATAGTCTCTGAATATCTTTTGTATTTCTGTGAGATTGGTTGTAATGTCATTTGTCATTTCTGATTGTGCTTATTCTCTTTTTTTGTTAATCTAACTAGTAGTCTATCAAGCTTGTTTATTCTTTCAAAAACAAACTCTTTTCATTGATCTTTTGTATGGACTTTTGCATCTCAATTTCTTTCAGTTGTTCTCTGATTTTAGTAATTTCTTTTCTTCTGCTAGCTTTTAAAGCCATACTTATGTTGGGGTTCCTCCATTTTTCCATTTTCTCCTTGCCTCCACAAGCAGATATACTCTGCTGGAAATCATCATTCAACAAGGCAGATTGTAAGCATTATAAAGTTATGACTCAAGGAGACCTTCAACATCTCCTCCTAATTTCATTTTGTATCTCTGACATTTGAAATATTTATTTTTCAACTTTCTTTACCTTCTTCATCATTCTCCAACATCCTCTCTTTTCACCATTACTTAATAGTAATCTTGCTTTCTATTTCAGAGGGAAAATATATCATCAGAAAGAACTCACTTTACTTTCTTCCTATTAAAAAGTTATAGCTGCAAACTTTCTTCCGATTAAACAGTTAAAACTGCAAGAAATGGCCGGGCGCGGTGGCTCAAGCCTGTAATCCCAGCACTTTGGGAGGCCGAGACGGGCGGATC
>NW_012101753.1:106366-125534 GCF_000951045.1 Mandrillus leucophaeus | reverse complement strand
AAAAAAAAAAAAAAAAAAAAAAAAAAAACTGCAAGAAAATAAGGACGTTTTATTTTTCTTTATGTTTATTTTCTATTCCCTCTCACCACTCTGGAAACTTATGCCATTTCTAATTTAATTGACCTCTTCCTCTTCAGATGAATTTTTCTTATCATCTTTTAAACATGATAGAGTCTCCACCATTTTAAGCAGTTCCCCAACCTCCTGCAAACCCACCTTTATTCATTCAGATATGTAAGTTAACTACATATAAATGTTTGGGGTAACAATTTTACTTTTAAATATCTCTCTATATTGCTTTATTTGCTTTATTCAATATCTGGCTTCAGTAACTATTGCAGATAAGTCTATAGTCTTTCTATTTTTATTTTATTTTTTGGGTTTATGTATTTTAATCCTGAATGTTTATAGACATTTTTTCTGTGTCCCTTAATGAAGAAATTTGCTAAGATTGACCTAATGGTAGGTGTATTAAAAAGCTTTTACATCCTGCATACACTAATAGTTTTCCACCTAGGAAACATTTTCCTATTATATTTTATTCTGTTCCATTTACTTTGATCTCTTTGTGAAGACTTTCTTTGCTTATATCCCTCTACTTTCTTCAAACATTTTAACTACATATATCTTTCTTTTTTTTAACTTTGAATTTGGGAGTACATGTGCAGGTTTGTTACATGAGTATGTTGCATGATGCTGAGGTTTGGGTATGGATGGTCCTGTCACCCAGGTCGTGAGCATAGAGTATAGTTAGTTTTACAACCCTTGTTCCCTACCCTCCTTCTCAGCTCTGGTGATTCCCAGTGCCTATTGTTCCCATCTTTATGTCCATGAGTACCCAATGTTTAGCTCCCATTTATGAGTGACAACATGCAGTATTTGGTTTTCTGTTCCTGAGTTAATTTGCTTAGGATAATGGCCTCCAGCTGCATTCATGTTACTGCAAAAGGATATGATGCCATTCTTTTTATGGCTGCATAGCATTCCAAGGTGTATATGTACCACATTTTCTTTATCCACCTCACCTTAATGGCACTTAGTTGATTCCATGTATTTGTTATGGTGAATAGCACTAAGATGAACATCCAGGTACACATTAGATTTCTGATTTCTGCTCTGTATACTTTTCCTCTGTAGTTTAATGTTAGTCTTTTATATTACCATTTGATTATTGGCAGTATAAATTCTGCATTTTCCTACTTTTATTATGAGTTTTGATTTTGCTGTTGCATTTTTAGTTTTCATGAATTTCTTTCTTATTTTATCCTGTTTTCTTTACATTTTAGCCTGTCCTTTCCTGAATACTTTTTACTTTTTTCTGCTTGGTAGAGTGTATTCCCAGTGATTTCTAGACATTTTCTTTTTATCCTAAAGTAGATAATTTTCAGAGCTATGATCTTTCTTTGGACTGTCAGATTATTTTTACTCTCCATTGATTTTTAGTATTTTTTATGGACTCCTAGGTTTTTTCCTTTTTTTTTTTTCCATTTTTAAACAAGGAAGGTAGATTCGTGCTATATCTACCCAGCTATATCCTAAGATTGCTTAATGAGGTTGATGTCAGTATGCTTCATGTTTCCAAGAGTATGTATAATAAACATCACACTTATCCAAATGCCCTGTACTTCTGCCAGGGGCAGCATGGTTGTTGGTGGCAGAGTGTGTAGAGAAAAGTACTCTAGGTATCCTGCATCACCATGATAGAAGGATGGTTGTCCATAAGAATGGGCAGATGGGCTGAGAGTGTAGGATGTACTAGGTATCTTCTGCATTTTCAAATGTTTTCTCTTTCATGAGGGGAAGTCTTAGAGTGTAAAAAATGTGACAATTTGGCATATTTTTCTCATTCAAGTTCCATCTGCTTATAGTTAGCAGAAATGCCCTCTTAGACTCTAGGAGTGGATTATCTGTTGGGCTATGCTCTAATGATGAGTTTTCTTCATTTTCTAGTATTTGAGAAATACATTTATATCATCTTACAAATATTTCATGAGCAAATAAAAATAAGCTGTATTTATCATTTGTTTGTTCTCTGTGCTTCTTCTTATTTTTCCCTAACTGAATACATTATGCCAGTTTTTCGAGAACAGTGGTTCTCAATATTGACTGTATCTGAGAGTTCTAAAACCGTACTAATGCTCAACCCCTACACCAACCAGAATCTCTGTGCCTGGGACCTAAGCATGGGTATTTTTTGAAAAGTACTCCCAGGTGATTCTTCTGTGGAGCTGTTGATAGCTCCACAGAAGGTTGATATCCACTGTTCTGGAAACTTTGCTATTTAAATTTGGTTCATCAAGGGTCTAATATCCAGAATCTATAAGGAACTTAAACAAGTCAACAAGCAAAAATCAACGTGATTAAAAAGTGGGTAAAGCCATGAACAGACACTTCTTAAAAGAAGACATATAAGCAGCCAATAAACATAAGAAGAAATGCTCAATATCACGAATCATCGGAGAAATGCAAACCAAAACCACAATGAGATACTATCTCTCACGAGTCAGAATGGTGATTATTAAAAAGTTAAAAAACAACAGATTCTGATAAGGCTGCAGAGAAAAGGGAATGCTTATACACTGTTGGTGGGAATATAAATTGGTTCAGCCACTATGGAAAGCAGTTTGGAGACTTCTCAAAGAACTTAGAACTACTATTGAACCAGCAATGTCATTACTGGGCATATACCCAAAGGAAAATGAATCATTCTATCAAAAGACACATGTGAGTGTTAATCACAGTGCTATTCACCATGATAAAGACATGGAATCAACCTAGGTGCTCATCAACAGTGGATTGAATAAAGAAAATATACATGTACTCCATGGCATACATTGCAGCCCTAAAAAAGAGCAAACTCATGTCCTCTTTGCAGCGACATGTATACAACTGGAGGTAATTATCCTAAGTGAATTACTGCAGGAAAAGAAAACCAAATCCACATGTTTTCACTTATAAGTGGGAGCTAAACATTGGGTAGTTGTGAACATAAAGATGGCAACAATAGACACTGCAAACCACCAGAGAGGAGAGGGAGGGTGGGAAACTAGGGTTAAAAAAGTAACTATTAGGTACTATACTGCCCACTACTTGGGTGACAGGATCAATCATACCCCAAACCTCAGCATCATGCAATATGCCCATATAACAAGCCTGCACATGTACTCCCTGAATCTAAAATAAAAGTTGAAATTATTTTTAAAACTCACCAAACGTAAAGAAAGCTGTACTGCTAGCTTTTAAAAGTTATTTAATAAATAAACCTTTTATTTTATAACAAAAATAGTAAAAATAAATTTCTACTTCAAACAAAGTATAAAGCCAATAATATTAGCATTAAATTTAAGCTTGCCAGAAATGCAGAATCTCAGGCCCCATCCAGACCTCTTGAGTCAAGACCTGTACATTAAAAATATATTTAGGTAACTGGTATGGTTTGGCTCTGTGTCCCCACCAAAATCCCATCTCCATTTGCAAACCCCATGTGTTGAGGGAGGGACCTGTAATCTCCATGTGTGGAAGGAGGAAGGTGATTGGATCTTGGGGGCGGTTTCCCCCATGCTGTTCTCGTGATGGCAAGTTCTCACGAGATCTGAGGGATTTATAAGGCAGTGTTCCCTGTTCTTTGCTCGCTCTCGCTTCTGCTGCATTGTGAAGGAGGTGCCTGCTTCCCTTCTGCCATGATTGTAAGTTTCCTGAGGCCCCTCCAGGCATGTGGGGCTGTGAGACAATTAAACTTCTTTCCTGTATAAATTACCCAGCCTCAAGGAAATTCTTTATCTCAGTGTGAAACAAACTAATATAGTAACATATATGAATTTTAAAATTTGACGACAAGCAACGCTCTAGAACATTACTTATCAAACCTTCTGGTACATTAGAATCACCTGAGGAGCTTTTAAAAAATTATTGATGCTAGGCTTCACCCTCAAGGATTTTCATTTAATTAATCTTGGGTGTTTCCCTAGGAACTGGTATTTTTTAAAAGTACCCCAAATTATTTAATAAGCACTTAAATAATTGATCAAGAATCAGATTCTGAGAAGCTTCTGCCTCTCAATTTGGTAAAACGTGGAAATAAGTCCGGTGGCCCAGATTCTCACTCTTATATTTTAGCCGCTATTTTTGGATGCCACCTACCTTTTTCCTTCTTCAATCCTCTGAGTATCTTTACTGACATTTAGACCTAAATGTGGTTTACCAGTGACAAATGTTTGGCACTTGGTGGTTTCTAAGCAGTGGAACTTTCTAGATTTCACTTTTTTCAATTTCTCTAGTACTAATCATCTACCTTCATCCTTATTCCACACTCAGTTTATTTGCTATAATAAGTACTCAGTCACACACAGAGACTTCAACCAAACCCTAAACACTATCCTATCGGATTTGGGTTTTGATATTCTGCATAGTGAGAATACATGATATTTCCATACTGAAGGCATTAAAGAAAATTTCTGCCTACTTAAGAAATAGTTATTTTACTTGGAAGCATTTAAAAAATATATATTTTGAAGATATTTCTGCAGGTTCCTCAAAATTCTTTGGAATTCAACTTCCAAAGAAGTATAGGAGAGAGGAGAATTTAAGAGAGTATCAGGTCTCTCTGCTACAAAGCTAGATATATGTTGTAAATTAGAGTATGAATCTGTGAAGTCATGGAATAATTTGGGCCCAAATTATGAAGCAAGCATCAATTTAGCAAAACGATTTTTGGGAAAATGTTTGAATTTGGGCACTCTTAAAAAATTTTATTACTCCAATGTATAAGCAACATCAGCAGAATCCTACTTTATTATAAGACCCAATCATAAAATACAGTGTTGTTAAAACATCCTAGTTGCATTAGTGTTGCATTCAGGTAAAAGAATAGGCCTTTAATATAGCGGGAAGAGTTTATGCTTACATTACAGGAAAACAATGACTGGTTCCAGCCTACTAGATGTCATGGTTGGGCTAGGATTCCTAGGTGAGTCTAAAGAGGGACTGTGTGTCCGACAAAGACCAGCTTTTGGTCTGTATGGTAGTGGTGGTGGTGATGTTTGCTCATACAGAAAACTTTTAATGCCCACAAATAAGTTCAACCTGCTTTGGCTACTGTACTTAATAAATATATTAATTTATTTACATGAATGTGATGATGATTAATTAATTCTCCTTCCTATTGCAATCAACTCCCCAGTAAGAGAAAACTGCTAAAATTTCACATTTTTTTTTTTTTTGAGACAGAGTCTCACTCTGTTGGCCAGGCTGGAGTGCTGTGGCACAGTCTTGGCTCACAACAATCTCTGCCTCCTGGGTTCAAGCAATTCTCCTGCCTCAACCTCCTGAGCAGCTGGGATTACCGTCACCTGCCACCACACCCAGCTAATTTTTTGTATTTTTAGTAGAGATGGGGTTTCACCATGTTGGCCAAGCTGGTCTCGAACTCCTGACCTCGTGATTCACCTGCCTCAGCCTCCCAAAGTGCTGGGATTACAGCAGTGAGCCACCGCATCCAGCCCACATTTGTTATTTTTAATGTCATCTTCTATTCACTTTGTATAATTTGAAATTATGTTTTCAACTGGGAACATGTATGAGCTGCTTTAATTTGGTGAGTTTGAAGCATAAGCTTGAAGTCAGTGAAAATATGAAAGATGATGGGGGAAATTTGTAACAATTTAACATTTATTTTTTTCCTCACCCTCCCAGAAAAGAATCGAATATGAAAGATGATAGGATTATGCCAATTACAATTAGCTAATCTATAAGAAGTGGAAATAAATATAAAAGATACAGACTATTAAACACATGTTTAAAATATGGTATGCAAAGATACTGAATAAATTAACACAGTCCTGGATTTATAATAGGATTTTGTGAGTCTTAGGTGGTAAGTTGTGCACACACTTTAGGAGAAATTAAGCAAATATAGAAAGCATGACTTCAAAGAGCTATTTTTTGATGGGCAATAGCTTAGATTTGTGACAATTTGAAAAAAATTCACAGATAAACTGCATAGCCTAGAAATATAAAAAAAAAAGGAAAAAAGTATGTCATGAGTGCATAACATATACGTAGATGCTAGTCTATTGTATCATATACTAATGTAAAATCTACCCAAATCTATTATAAAAGTTGAAATTTATCAGGCCTTATGTACACAAACACTTATAGACTGTGCATGGTGTCATTGGCAACTGAGAGAAATGTAAACAAATGCAAAAATGCAGTATTAAATCATAACTGCATACAATTTACTATTGTACTTACTGTACTACTGTAATAATGTAGCCACTTGCAGTTGCTACTGTGTGAGTCCAAGTGTTTCCAGTGTCCTCTTAAAACACCTGGTGATGCTAATCATCTCTACCTGAGCTGTTCATCTCTCCAGTAAACAGCACATTGCCATAAAAAGAATGATCTCTCATGGTTCTCATGTATTTTTCATCATGTTTAGTATACTATTGTGAACCTTGAATAAAACCATGGAACCCATACAAAGTGCCACAGTGATGCTCAAAGTGCTCCCAAGAAGCAGAGAAAAGTCATAACATTACAAGACAAAGTTGAATTGCTTGATATGTACTGCAGATTGAGGTTTGCAGCTGTGGTTGCCCACCGTTTCAGGCAGATGATATAAAAAGATGCATAAACTTATCAACAAATATAGGACAGTAATGTAAGTGTATTTTCTTTTATTTATGATTTTTGTACGAGAAAGGATATCTGCTTGAACAGTTTTTAAAGCAGACAAAAGTGCCCAATTCTGGGGGGGGAAATGCCACAAAGGAAGAGAGCATGAGTATTTAAAGCAGGAAGGAGTAGGCTAATTCCGCTGTTTTGTGCAAATGCCACCAGGTTTATGATTAAGACTGACCTTTTCTATACAACTACTAACCCCAGATCCTTGAAAGGAAAAGATGAATACTACCTGCCAGTCTTTTGGTTGTACAAAAAGGCCTGGACAATGGAACCCTTTTTCTAGTTTGGTTCTATCGATGCTTTGTCCCCAAAGTCAGGAAGTACCTTACCAGTAAGGAAATGCCTTTGAAAATCCTTTCAATATTGGACAATGCCTCTGGCCATCTAGAAACCCAGGAGCTAATGCTCATGAAGGTATTAAAGTGGTCTACTTGCCCCAAACCACAATACTTGTAATCAGCTTCTAGATCAGGTTTTGTAAGGACCTTTAAGGCTCATTACACACGGTACTGTATGGAAAGCATCATCAATGCTGTGAAAAAGAACCCCAATAGAGAAGATGTCATGAAACTCTAGAGGATTACACCATTGAAGATGCCTTCATTGCTACAGAAAAATCCATGAAAGCCATCAAGCTTGAAACCACAAACTCCTGTTGGAGAAAACTGTGTTCCGGTGTGCATGATTTCACAAGATTTACAACAGAGCCAATCAAGGAAATTATGAAAGAGATTGTGAATATGGCAAAAAAAGGCGGGGGTAAAAGGTGTTAGGATGTAGATCTTGAAGAAACTAAAGAGCAAACAGATACCACGTCAGAGGAATTAATAGAAGATGACTCAATGAAGATGAGTACTTCTAAACCAGTGCCAGAAGATAAGGAAAAAGACATTGGAAAAGCAGTGCCAGAAAACGAATTCACATTAGACAATCTGGCAGAAGAGTTACAATTATTCAAGACTAGGTTCAACTGCTTTTACAACATGACCCTTCTATAATATGTGCACTGAAACTAAAGTAAATGGTGGAAGAAGGATCCTATCTCATGGAAACAGTTTTAGAGAAATGAAAAAGCAAAAAGGTCAGAAATTGCAATGTATTTCCATAAAGTTACATCAAGTGTGTCTGCTTCTCTTGCCTCCCCTTCTACCTTTTCTGCCTCTGCCACTCCTGAGATAGCGAGACCAACCCCTCCTCTTCCTCCTCCTCCTCCTCAGCCTACTCAACATGAAGACAATGAGGATCAAGACCTTTATATAATCCATTTTCACTTAATGAGTAGTAAATATATTTTCTCTTCTTATGATTTTTTTCTTATTTTTTTCTCCAGTTTATTGTAAAAATACAGTATATAATATACACATTATGTGTTAATTGACTATGTTATTATTAAGGCTCCCGGTCGGCAGTTGGCTATTAGTAGTTAAGTTTTGAGGGAGTCAAAAGTTATATACAGATTTTCAGCTGTGTGGGAAATCAGCACCTATAAGACCTGTGTTGCTCAAGGGTCAACTGTAGTTGCTTTTTTTTTTTTTCTACCTTGAACATCTTCCTCTAGATGCTCCATCATCTTCCTAGCTCTAGTTTCTTATCTCTCTAATGGATGTAAAGCAGGAAAGTTCTTACTTCACTGCTACTGTAGCAAGTTAATATCACACTCTCTAGGCTTAGCAAGAGTTTGAGTTTACTCATTCTCTACTGGAGGTTTTCTCACCTGCACTCTTCTCTGCCTTACTATTTATTCCTCTTCATCCCTAGGCATTCAGTTATAGTGATAGAGTCTCTCTGCTGAAATCTTCTCAGTGCTCTGTGGCAGACCAAGATGACTCTATATTTCACACCCTCTCACTCTCTTCTCCCCGCTCCCCTCTCATGTGTGTGGCTTATGTATGATTCACAGAAGACACACACACACACTCAGATTGAGTGCTCTGATAAATCCTGAAAGTGTGTGTTACTGAATGCAGCAATATCAGCCATCAGCAGCTAGGCTGACTTTATGTTTCTCAGGCAGGAATCATACCCCTACTACCATCTCTTTTAAGGAGAATAAGGAAATGTCAGACTCTTTCCCAAGAACTCTAAAATGTGTCTGTTTCATCTCATGACCCTTTATAGCCTCTGTGTGGGTGAAAAATTAGAGTCACATAACTAGGCTTTTAGAGCGTGGTTTGCAAATTCTGCATATAATCTTTTATCCTATATGGACATAAATATCTGTTTGTTCTTGGTGCTTCATCTGAAACATTCATTTTATCAATCTATTACCCTGTAATGAAATTACTAATTAGTATTGATAATATTATATTATTTCAATTATGTACATGAATTAAAATATAGAAATTTCAATGAATAGATTGTGCATGACATTCAAATCCTATGAACAAAATTTTAAAGTTCAACTAAAAATGGAAAATATTATTGAGCTTCAAGGAGACTGGAGACATAAATTTGGAACAGAACTACCAAACTTGTCATAATTTCATAAGATAGATTATCTGAATATGGATTCATCTGAAGTATAACAAGGATAAAGAGGAAGAAAAGTGCCTGTGATTCAGAAATGCACAATGGTAAGCATTTTGTGAATCTGTTCTCTTAAGCTAAATGTCATAGTAACCAAGGCTTGTGTACATCATGACAGCAAGATCACATATTAAAATGGAAGTTTTTCAATTCACGTCTGTCATTGTACTTGTAATGCTGGCATGATAAATAAATATTCTCAACGTATTTGTAAAATATTGTCCAGAAAGGGTCTAAAAATAGAGTGCTTTTGGAGAAGGCCTGCAAAAGGAGAGTATTTTTACTGATTATTAGGAACAATCTCTTTAAGACCCTGGTTAATTAGTATGTGAGTTATTAAGGCAGTGTGAGTAATATAGCTAATAATGCAAAGATAGAAGTTTGCTAAGGACTTTGCTTGCTTCCATTTATGATTCTACAAGGGCTTTCCCCAAATAGTATAATGATTTAAATTTGATTTTCTTAACTAATTATTTGTTGAAAATATAGTCCATATTCCAAATGGAAATACCTTATTTGTCTATTTCTGATTATAACAGTAATACATGTTCTTTGGAATTCCAGTGCTATTGAAAATTAGGCTATCCAGAACCTCTTTGTTTTACACAGGTCTTATTGACTACCCTACAACATTCGACATTATTAACTTCTTATTCTTTTTGAAATTCTTTTCTACTTTGTTCCTATTTATACTACTCTCTCCATGAGATGGGTGTTCCATGAAGGCAGAGGCTTTTTTCTGTTTATATCTGTCATATTCACTATTAGAGTGGTATCTGACAAAAGGAAGGTGCTCATTAAATATTTGTGTAATGTAATAATCCTTTTACATATTTATTCCATTTCTGATTCTTTTGTTAACTTGTCTTCCTTCTGCCAAATCTTAAACCTTATTACTTTTCCAGCGTTGAGTCTTCTTCTCTCTCAAGATTTTCATTTTTGAGTCGTCATCATCATCGTAATTATGTGATATCTTTAGTTAAATGTTATATATGTCTCTATCTCCAACCCTGCTCTCTCTTCCAGCGTCCGATCTCAAATCTCCAACTGCCTTATGACCTTCTTCATATGATGGTCCTTAGTCACCTCAAAGTTAGCTATGCAAAAGTTATCTTTGGAGCACCCAACCTACAATGTTGGCTCTCATTCTGACAACTTTCTTTTAATTAATGGCATGATTATTCAACCTGCTTCAATTTGTAAAGCTCTCTATTTCTGGCAGGCAATTCTATATCATCATTATAACCATCACCTCTACCACTAATATCATCATCAGTAATATTTATGTGATTCTTTATCACTTGAAAAGTATTTTTACATCTATAATTTCCTCTTTTGGGGCTTGTTTCAATCTTCTGGGAGACTAATTCTGGCAGGTAGAAATATAAGGAGCCCAATATCAGTACATTGCTTATTCACCATTGCAAGCATCTTACTCCTGGGCTTCCTCTGACTTTGGTCCCCAGCTCTCTAGTGCTATTATTTCTTTGCTTCTTTCTGTTATCCATGTTCCTGTCTTGCAACCAAGTTTCCCTTTAATGAGATATTCTAATTCACTCCAGTTTTCCGCTGATGAAACCACTTTGCTAGGCAAAGCCTGCACATTTAGACTTGTGCTTATTACATGATACAAACTAGTGTGATAAACCTAGTTATTGTATTTTATTACATTCTTACAAAACAGCATTCATGACTCACTTGTTCCTTTTCTTCTGGCTGCAGATCTGCTTTTTGGAATTTCATTTTTGTGCTACTGACCCTTAGATTTGCTTACAAAACTAAATTACTATTTTTTTCTTGAGCTTTTGAATTCTTGGTATTGACTGCTTCCAGTTTGGTCCATACTAATTTCAACCAATCATTAATTATTAAAGGTATAATCCTCATTTAAAATGTTATATATTTCTATATATTTAAAATATGTAGTATAATTTTATATATATTTATTTTTATTTATATGTATAAATATATACATATTATTTACCATATATTATGTATACATGCATAGGAAAGGACTCTTTCTGGTTCCCTAGCATTGGAATTTTTGCTTTTCTTCTCTCTGGTATTTTTTCATCCTTGTTTGATTCATACAACCTGGCTATTGTTTTACTGCTTACCTGGGATCTTAATGCTTCAGGTTTGGCTGGATTCCAGCTTTTCCTTGGTTTTAATTCTAATTCATATATGTATATATCATATATATATGACAATATGTGTATATATATATCATCATGCATATATATGATTATATATATAGATACATGCATCAAATTCCTCTCTAGAGCATGCAGTGGATTTCAGACCTGGGATTTCATCTTGAACTTCAGCTACTGAGGTGTTTTCTTGCATTATTCTATTTCTAAGTTATTCTGTATTATTGTATTTCTAAATCTGTTGCCTAAACCAAACCATTAATTTTGTCTCAGTAATCCTGGATCTTTTTCTTTTACCCTATAGTCAAAAATATTATGTTCATAATGCTGGTGTGGCCTGACTTAATCCCACCTCTTCTTGTGAAAACCTCCTTAACCATTGTAGCCTTCATTTATTTTTGCACCTCATTACCCTTACAGCACTAAGAACCAGACATGTTAGTGCTTAATTATTATTGCCTTACATTGTCTGTTACTATGTATTCATCTTATTTTTCAAACCAGATTATAAGCAATTTAAGAACAGTAAATATGGTATAGCATTTATAGATACTATCCTACAGTTAATGAATTGACCAAGCAACTAATCAAAGGACAGCTAGGCTGAAGACTGCAGTATGTTATTTTTTTTTTAAGATACTTTATTTGCTCGATAAATCTAGGAAGAAATCAGCCTCACATTTTTTTGAACTGCAACTTCTTAGCTTGCCGTCATTTAATTAGTTGCCAAGTTACAGGACCCTCTTGGCTAATAAGATAGCAAAATTGTCATGGATTCTCATGAATCTCAATATAATTGAACTTATAATTCCTCTAAGTTATTTCACTTTGTTTTTTATACTATTTTCTGTAATTTCATTCCACTTGAATAATAAGGGAATGTTTTTTCATGTTCTGTAAATATATTATTTGAGGATATTTTACTTTTTTTCTACATTTATGTATTAGTCTGTTTTCACGCTGCTGATAAAGACATATCTGAGACTGGGTAATTTACAAAGAAAAAGAGGTTTAATGGACTCATAGTTCCACATGGCTGAGGAGACCTCACAATCATGGCAGGAGGCAAAAGGCACATCTTACATGGCACAGACAAAACAGAATGAGAGCCAGGCAAAAGGGGTTTTGCCTTATAAAACCATCAGATCTCGTGAGATTTATTCACTACCACAAGAACAGTATGGGGGAAAATGTCCCCATGATTCAATTATCTCTCACTGGGTCTCTGCCACAACACATAGAAATTACGGGAGCTACAATTCTAGATGAGATTTGGGTGGGGACACAGCCCAACCATACCAATTTCTTTCTATAGAATATGCGTTTAAAAATTGACATAAGTGTGCTAAGTGCTCTGCACGTTCCAGCTCCCAAGGAATGTGTATTGTAGGAACTAAAGCAAACAAACAAACAAACAAAAACAAAAACAGGGCAGTTTTATTGAGTTAGGTAAAGAATATTTTCCCCTATATTTTAATAACTACATTTATTCTTATCTGATTTACCTTAAGAATTTGTTTTCCTCTTTAGTGCAGTTAACTAATATTATTTCTTACACAATGGTGGTTTGAAATATCAATGCAAACATTTTTATGATTTTTCTATCCATTTTCATAACATACCAGTGTTATATTTAGTTTAACAGGCTAAGGTTACCTTTCATACCGATGGATTTACTCTGAACTTATAGCTGCTCTTAAGGTAGATGTGAGGGTTTTTTTTTTTTCTGTTAATTGTAATTACAGTTACAGAATAAGACTAGAAACTTCGAGCAATCTTATTTTCTGTTAAAAAAAAAAAAAAAAAACCAACCCAGAAACAAACAAGCTGAGATGTTGGTGAGATATATTTTGTTACTCTACTTTACCCAGAAAGCTATGTATAAAGTTCATGCAACAAGATAAAATTTATCTCAAAAAAAAAAAAAAAAAGCTGAAAGTGTACAAAATACATCTTGGTTTCATCTTTTAAATAAATTAATACTTGCTAAACCTTTGATATTTACTGAGGATATAGCAGTGAATAAAACAAACATGGTTTCTGCCTTTATATTTCATCTATTCTAGCAAAGAGATAGATGTCAAGTCAATTACTGCACAATTAAGTATTAGTTGAAATTGAGATAAGTAGATCAAGAAATGTAGGGTGCTATGACTTAGGATAGCAGGGGCCTGATTTGTTTGTATATGAATATGCTTAGATGTGGATATGTATGTGTTCATATGTCTGTTTTACAAGGATGATTAGGTAGGTGTGCCAAAGTATACTACACTTAAGCAGAGAGTAGATGTGTAAGACAACTACAAGATTCTGAGGTGGGAAAAAGCATGATTTTTTAAGAGTCTTAAAGAAGGCTAATGTACCTAGACTGTAATAGCAAGGGAAAGACTGGCAGAAGATGAGGCTAATGAGTTAGGCAGGAGTTACCACAGATATTTATTTACACAACAATATGACACTGTTTTATCATTGTGTGTTTATTTTTCACCTTTGCCCTCTGAAATCCTCTCACTTATGACTTAGTTGTAACCTAATTATTTCAATAACTTATTAATTGGTTCATTTTCATATACGAAATGATAAATATGGATTTCAGTAATTACTATGTACTTGTTACTAATTTACTCATTCTTTTGTGTTTTAAAATGTTTAAAACATACCAGATGTTTTATGGACTAACATTGAATTCATGATTTTTTTTTTTATTACTAAGCCTTCCCCATCAATATACCTTATGCATTTATTTGGATCTTCTTTTATACCATTCAATAAAGGTTTATTATTTTTATCACAAAGGTACTGCATAATTTTGCTGGATTTATTCCTAATCTTCTATTTTTCTTCTAAAGTAAATGAATTTTTTTCTGGCTAGACTAATAATTTTTGCTGCCATATGGAAATAGTATGGATTTTCTGTTTAAAACCTCATGAAGATTTCTAGGTAACAATCATATAATCTGTACAGAATATAATGAAAAAGGAAATAATGAAGGCAAAATCCCAAGAATTCTTTTTCCCCCCTCAAAGAATGCACTGAAGAATGGGAAAATAAAATTGGGAATATTTAGAGGTAGAAGGGTGGTGAAAAGGTTCACAAAGAACTTTCAGTTTTAACAAAAAGCTTTTAATTCAAAGATTTTTCTTTCTTTTTCTGAGAGTGATCAGAACATGAAGATGGCTGTTGGAAGACAAATCTCCATGTATCTCTTATGTTCCCAAACATCTTTTGGGCAGAGGCACTAACTTTGTGCCTGTCTATCTTTACAAGTATGTTTGTATCATGAACACACTAGCAAGATATAGATAGTGTCTCTCTTTGCAGCAAAGGGTAGGTTTGTTATCTTTATACAGTAGAGATAATGTCTCCTTATGGAGCAACAATCAGCGAGGATTGTTGTCCATTATGAAAGAGTTGAGTTCCCTACCTTGATTCTCCCCTGTCACACATCCCACTGCATGTGCAGCATCTCCTGGCCCTTTGCACACCCTTCTGTGGGAGTTGGGGCTCAGAATGCAACACAAATGATGATACTCTAGGTACTACTATTCTGTGCATAATAAACTGTCTTTTGTTTCTGACTCAAGAGTCTCATGGCTTTTGCTAGCATCCATAAAACTCGCAGGGCAAATGCTGATACCCTTCACAATTCTTGGCAGTTTTGGCAGTGAGAAAGGGATACTGACAGAGACGTGGCTTTTGGAGAAAGAAGGGTGATGGCCTCAGAGGTAATTAATAGACTTTGAAAGAAGTCCATTGGTATTGGTAGCAAACTTGTGGACCAAATTGTCTAGTAAGCAGAGCAATAAATATTATTCTACTCTATTGCTCATTAATGAGGAGGATTTGGGGAGGTAGTTGAAAGCTGAGAACTAGGCAGTAGATATGGTTTAACTGTCCTTTAGGCAGGGAGATTACAGTCTGGCAGTAGTTTCAGGTTCACCCATTGTAACAATTAGTACTTAGATTCATTTGGGCTGTGGGGTGGGAAGAAAGGAACAAGTTTGCATTTTCTTTTATTTCTTTTCTTTTTTCATTGTGTTGTTGTTGTTGTTGTTTGTTTGTTTGTTTTGGTTTGGTTTTTTTTGAGACGGAGTCTTGCTCTGTTGCCCAGACTGGAGTGCAGTGGCACGATCTCGGCTCACTGCAAGGTCCACCTCCCAGGTTCACGCCATTCTCCTGCCTCAGCCTCCCGAGTAGCTGGGACTACAGGTGCCCGCCACCATGCCCAGCTAATTTTTTGTGTTTTTAGTAGAGATGGGGTTTCACTGTGTTAGCCAGGTTGGTCTTGATCTCCTGACCTCATGATCTGCCTGCCTGGGTCTTCCAAAGTGCTGGGATTACAGGCTTCCAAAGTGCTGGGATTACGAGCCATAGCACCGGGCCGCATTTTCTTTCAAACAACAATTTTAGAGATACATACCTACAGTGAGCATGAGAGGAAAATTTATGACTATTATGTACAGAAACAAGGCAAATCGTTAGAACTTTGACTGGTTTTCTTGGAAAACGAGTGAGGTGGGCCATGTAATGTTGGTAACAGAAGAATGGCCAAAACTGGGATATCTTTTTTGCTCAGACTCTCCTACCATCATGCCAAATTGTAATCCATCTGGAGATGACAGTAAAAAGTCTTGGAATTTTCTGTAACGGGTTCTATCTGCTGTAAAAGAACTTTGGCCCTTTTGTGGAGATTTCTCTGGAAGAGACAATCAAGGGGAAACTATAGATGAGGCATTAATTACACCCTAGATTGGTTTCATAATGCTGATATAAGTGACCCACTGGAGAATGAAAAGGTCAACAAAGAAATTCAGATGAATTCTTGTGGTCAGCCTGAAGTTCTAGAAAAGTTCTGTAACCCTTATGTTGGAACCAGGCAAGAACTTAATAAATGTTGTATTGATAGTAGGACAGCAGACACATCTAGTCTGAGGATGTTGCTATTTACAGCCAATTAGTTTATTCGAGACACACCATGTGACCCTTGAAACTAATCTGTTATGTATTCAGATTTCTGAACCATTCGCAGTCAAAGAGTCATGCACTTTTTAATCCCCAAAGCCATGCAACAATTGGCTGATGGTCAAGGTATCTGACAGACCTTCCACATTTCCTATCATCCATGGGCATCTGGTATTGTTAAATGTTGGAAGGGCTTCTTCAAAAATTAAGAAAAGTTTCCACCTCTGCCTCTCTCACCTCCTCCTGGTGCACACATATAAGTAAAATGGTTTGGTCACTGAATGTGGCTTCTTCAGAAAGAGATCATCTCCTTTCAGCCTCTAAGCGGATAATAATCAGAACGAAAGGGTTAAGATTTTGTATAAACTTATATTGAAAAATTAGTATTTCACCATGACTATTTCTGGGCATGACGCATTTTTCTTTCTTCTTATAGAAACTTCAGGCCAGCCTGATTGATATATCCTCCAAATGTTAGTCTAGCTAAAGGGAGGCCTCAGGAATTTGTACTTAATTCTTGTATAGCTAACTGGATATGCTTATTGGCTTCCTTTGGTCCTACATTCTAAGAGTAGTAACCATTTAGTTGAGTACACTTCCTGCCAAGACCCCCTACAATTGCCCAAATGCACCATTAATGTAGGGGACGTAACAAATCTCTGTAAATTTTATAAAAATGCCCTTTTCTCCCTTATTCTGACCCTTCCCAACAAAAGGTTTGGGTATGATAGAGGATGGTTAGAACAAAAAGTGAAATTATAGCTACTGAAATGGAACACACTCTACGTTTCAGGTGCAGGAGTAAAATTAATGATCTTTCAGAACTTTCCCTGGAGACTCCCACATAAAGAAAAGTCCTTGGTGTGAGTCTGTCAAACTGTGGTAAATGCTTTAAATGTAATTGCTTGCTGGCTTAACATTCTTCATCAGATATCTCTGCCTGCATTTTGATCATCATCGCTTTTAACCTTGAGAAGTTTATTAGAAACAGCAGGGAAAGATCCTTTATCTCCTACACACACACATACACACACTCACACACAACCTATTAACACCTTTGGGTGTCTTCTTTACACCTCTTTCTATAACCATCAATCACTCATTCCATGGGATGGATGAATGCCACGTAGTGGCTGGCATGGACAAATAGATCAGATTGGACTGCCTGTCCCCAAGAAGTTTCTCTAAAAAACAGGGATAATCTCAATTATCTGAACTGAACTGAGAACCCCAAGGCCAACTAGCTGGTCTGGAGGCCCTGTTGGAGACATTGCCAACCTGTGTCTTCTAACTGACATCAGTCCATTTTGGGGGACACAGTCATTGTAAATAACGTTCTTTCTAGGGCCATTGTCCTTAAGACCATAAGACCATATGTCTTTTTTTTTTTTTTTGAGATGGAGTGTTGCTCTGTCGCCCAGGCTGGAGAGCAATAGCGCGATCTTGGCTCAGTGCAACCCCCGCCTGCCGGGTTCAGGCAATTCTTCTGCCTCAGCCTCCTGAGTAGTTGAGACTACAGGCACGTGCCACCATGCCCAGCTAATTTTTTGTATTTTTAGTAGAGATGGGGTTTCACCATGCTGGCCAGATTGGTCTCAAACTCCTGACCTCGTGATCCATCCACCTTGGCCTCCCAAAGTGCTGGGATTACAGGCATGAGCCACTGTGCCCGGCCAAGACTACATGTCTTATGTCCAAATCATGCGTTATTTTCCCCTCCTATCAAATAAAACACAGTGACTTGAACCACAAGGATGGTTGTAAGAGACCTTTGAAAGTTTAAGCAAACACCACCAGTAGATTATGTAAGCTTTAGACGATTTTGGAGAGAACTCCAAAATCTACACTTGGCTATGAGGATGAGCTTCCTGGAGGGATAATTGACTTATTAGTTATGTGTGCCCTAGACAGTTATCCCTACAATGGTAATCATCAAATTAGAAAAATTGGTAAGAAATTTGCCCCTGAATTTAATCTAAAAGATTAATGATACAATTGCAGTCTTCTTTAGCCTCAGTTCAGGGACTAAGGTTTTTATGGATGATAGAATTACCCTCAGCTATCTCCTTGTGGTCCAAGGAAGAAACTGTGCAATTGCTCATACATCCTACTGTACCTGATCTAATGCCTTCAGCAACGTGGAAAGGTTAATATAGAAACTAAAGGAGAAAGTCACATGGCTTTGTAAGGGAAACCTTCATGGTTTGGGGGATTTATTCAATTGGTTGCGTTCAGCAGCTGAATACATCGGCAGTGTGGTTGAGGTATATACTGTAGATTGGTCCATCCTTCTGCTTTGAGTCCTGTTGATAGTAACCTTAAGTAAAGACATGTATGAGACAAAGTGGATGAGTTTGTTTCCAGCCTCTGTTTGTTAGATTTATTAAAGTGATTGATGGCGTATTTATGGGAAAATTAGAGAAAAGATGATGTCAAAACAAGCTGTGGCTATTGTTGATGACCATTCTCAGTGGATTCTGCTATCAGTGTATCAGAAGCAAAAGAGAAAGAGTATGAAGCAAACAGATAAACAGAAAACTATGGAAGAAATAATTGCTGAAGAACAGGTGTGGTGGCTCATGCCTGTAATCCCAGCACTTTGGGAGGCCAAGGCAGGCAGATCACTGGAGGTCAGGAGTTTGATACCAGCCTGGCCAACATGGGGAAACTCCATCTCTACTAAAAATACAAAAATTAGCTGGATGTGGTAATGCATGCCTGTAATCCCAGCTACTTGGGAGGCTGAGGCAGGATAATCGTTTGAACTTTGGAGGCAGAGGTTGCAGTGAGCAGAGATCACACCACTGCACTCCAGATTGGGTGACAGAGTGAGACTCCATCT